>NC_134355.1:620293764-620465024 GCF_048569485.1 Anomaloglossus baeobatrachus
AACATTGCCTCAGCAGAAGGACGCAACTGTTTTCCCAGTCATACGTCCTTCGCAAAGTTTAATTTAAATAAAACATTACTATTATTGTTGTTTCTAAATGATTACGAACTTGTTTTCTTTGCATTATTTGAGGTCTGAAAGCAATGCAATTTTTTTTTCGTTATTTTGACCATTTTCAGGAAAAAAAAAATCAGAAAAACTGACAATTTTGAAGTGGTCCCTTAATTTTATCCAGAGCTATGTGTGTATGTGTAATATAATATAATTATACTCCTAAATACGTTAGGTCACATTGGTTCTGTCTGGGGGGGGTAGGTGCTCAGTGCGGTTTCTTGTTACACTGACTGACATCTTACCTACAGTATTGCTAGGACAGGAGCTCATGAGTGGGGCTTGGGCTTCCTGCTGCACAGGCTCCTGGGCTCCTGTCCTTCTGACATTTTAGGACTCGTTTCTATCAATGTATCAAGATGTCGGCCATTTTAACGTACAAGTGTAATAACTTCCATAGACAAATGTGATTTGGTTGAAGATATGTTTAAAAGTATTCGCATTCTTCTTTTTTTTTTTTTTTCTTTCCTGGAGAATTCCTATTAAATTGAGTTCTGCTATTAAAGTTTTAGCTTTTTTTTTTTCTGTTTGTTCTATAACCTTTTTACACTTCTATATAATGTGTTCACTGTATTTTCTGGTTTTAGCTCGGGGATGAAGAGGGTGCCTTTCTCACAGGAAGAAGACTACACAGCGCCCCCCGTCAAGATGCCAAGAGGGGATGAGCCAAAGAGAGGTAACTCTACAGTAATCCGCTTTTTCCTACATTCTGTCAAATTACAAAACTGAGATTTGCCTGTCATTAGAGGTACCCTGGCTATTGACAGTGCCTGGCATATGCTCTTGTTTGTGTTAGATCGGTCTTTATGGTGCTGTAATGGTTTCCTGATAACATATTCTTTCTGCTTTCCCTTTTTAGTGTTGTTGTATGTGAGGAGAGAAGCCGAAGAAGTCTTTGATGCCCTTATGTTAAAAGCTCCATCTCTAAAAGGGTTGATGGAAGCGGTAAGTGTTGGCGCTATATAACATTCATTCTCCAGCAGTGCCGCTCTGGCCGCTAACTGTTACTTGTCTTGCTTTTACTCTCCCGCATTCAGTTTTTGATAAATATGTCCTTCAGATCATCCTCCCCCCTCCCAAAGCAGATATAAGGCATGCAGGTCTCAGAACATATAAAGGTGTCGCTGGAGTTCCGTTTTACAGTTTCTGCATTCCAGAGTAATTAGCAATTTAATTTGTATGCAAATTAGATGTTAAGTGGGTCAGAGCACTTCACAATCTTCTGCCTTCCCAGCCTCTTTAGCGCAATCTATAGCTAGGCAAGGAAACTGGACAATGAACTGTCAATCAAGCTATAGGATCTGGTGCTGCGTGGAGAAACAACGTTGGGAGGCAGAGACTTGTTAGGTGCTCTGACACACCCAGAGCACAATTATTTGGGAATTCAGCAACAGATAGAAGATCTAAAGATATCAATGAATTTAAATGTCAAAGACCTACGATATAATGTCCATATATATGGTTTGGGTGAGTGATTGGGCACTACTGACAAATTCCTTTTAAAGGAGTCTGTTAGAATTATCCATTCCCTCCAACTGTTTTTATATAGGCATGTTGATTTCTGAAAGATTATACCATCGTTTTACTAATACAATCTGTTGCTCCCTGACTTAAATCACTGTTTTATTTCAGTGGATTCATATGCAAACAAGGTTTAAAGAGATTGTTCACTACCTTTACATTGATGGCCTATCTTTAAGGCCCAGTCACACACAACAACTTACCAGCAATCCCGAAAACGATGCGACCTGATAGGGATCGCTGGTAAGTCGCTGGGAGGTCGCAGGTGAGATGTCACACAGTCAGATCTTACCAGCGATGCAGGAACAATACAGGTCGCAGTAGCGACCTGTATAATGATCTCGGCACTCACTGTGACCCTGTCACACAGCATCAAACACAGCGATGTGTCCTGCCCAGCAGGACATCGCCTTTGAAGAAAATGGCCTGGACCATTCTGCAACGACTAGAGATCTCACAGCAGGGGCCTGATCGCTGGTAGATGTCACACATAACGAGGTCGCTAACTGGATCGCTGCTGCCTCACAGAAACCGTGACTCGGCAGCGATCTCGCTAGCGATCTCGTTATGTGTGACGGTACCTTTAGGATAGGCCATCAATGTCTGATCGGCCGGGGTCCAATACTCTGCACTGTAAATCAGCTGTTGTTGGTCTCTGTCACGGCAGCAGGCAACTGGAAATGCTCAGCTCCGGAGCTGCCCGTCAACTGATAGTGGCCGTGTGCTGCATATCCGCCTCCTATTGATTTGAATGGGAGGTGGATGTGCCGTACCCGGCCTTTCCGTTATCATTTAGGTAAGGATGGTTGACCTCGGGGAGATCAACATCCAACACCGCGGAGACACCATCACGTGTTTCTCAATGCAGTGACACTAGAACAAGGCCCCCTGGGAAAATATGCAAGGGGGCCTTGTTCTAGTGTCACTGCATTGAGAAAAACGTGATGGTGTCTCTGTGGTGTTGGATGTTTATCTCCCCGAGGTCAACCATCCTTACCGATGTAGTCTTCTACACTAGGCATTGCACCCACTAGCCAGTTTCCTACTCCACACTGATGAGGGGCAAATACCCCGAAACAGCGGTCTGTGGATGGATACCATGTTTTGGTATAGGCAGTTTTCTTGACTGCAAACTGCCCTTCCCGTGGTTGTTCCTTCCCGGTGAAAGACCTGGCTAGTTTCCTACCAGCGTTGAGAAAGATGTGATGGTGTCTCCGCGGCATTCTTGTTTTCCGTTATCATTTGACTTGGCAGCTTCGGAACTGAGCATTTCTGGCAGCCTCGATGGCACCGAGAACAGCTAATTGGCAGAGCCACCGGGTGTCTGCCCCCTCTCGATCAGACATTGATGACCGATCCTAAGGATAGATCATCAATGTAAAGTAGTGGAAACCTCTTAAGTGCTCTGGGGCGAGGTCTGAGCACTTTCCAAGCCTCTGCATCCCTTACACTATTTCCCTTCCTCTTCTTAACAAAACCAGCAAGTGAAGTGCGTTATCCACCTAATCGTAACCTTTTTTATTAGTTTTGTTAATTTCTCTGAAAATTATAAGAATTTTTTTTTTCCCTACTCCAGATCTCTGAAAAATATGAAGTACCTTTTGAGAAAATTGGAAAAATCTTTAAGAAATGTAAAAAGGGGTAAGTGTCCCAGTGTACTTGAGATCTGTCATGTTCCAACATAATTTGCTCTTGTGTAACACTTGTTCAATAGTCTACATTTCTTTGGGGTATTCATCGGGCGAGTAATTTTTGGAGAAACGTGATGGTGGTTTAATAGAAAGATTCGGCATAATGATCGTCACTCACCTGCTGTCATATAAATTTGAGGCTAGATTATGTGTTTTGACTTAGCCTATAAACCCAACCAATGTATACAATTGAAACCAGAAGTTTCCATACACCATCTAAAAAGACACATCTGCATGTTTTTCTCACTATCTGACATGAAATCAGAATAAACCTTTCCCGTTTTAGGTCAATTAGGAACCAAAATTATTTCTATTTGCCAAATGCCAGAATAATAAGAGAAAACGTTTTTAAGGTATTTTTATTACTTTCTGCAAAGCCAAAAGTTTACATACACTAAGAATATGTGCCTTGTAAACAATATGGGACAGCCCATATGATGATGTCATGTCTTTGGAAGCTTCCGATAGGTTTATTTGCAACATCGGAGTTAATTTAGAGACACATCTGTGGATGTGTGTTAATGCACACCTGAAACACACTGCTTTGTGTAGCATCACAGGAAAGTCAAAAGAAATCAGCCAAGATCTCAGGAAGAGAATTGTGGAGTTGCACAAGTCTGGTTCATCCTTGGGTGCAATTTTGTTATCTGAAGGTCACTCGTTCATCTGTACAAACTATACTATACGCAATTACAAACAAGATGGGAATGTCCAGCCATCATACTATTCAAGAAGGAGACAGGTTCTGTGCTTTGGTCAGACATGTGCATATCAACCCAAGAGCAAAGCAAAAGACCTTGTGAAGATGCCGGCGGAAGCTGGTAAGATTGTGTCATTATCCACAGTGAAATGAGTACTGTATCAACATGGCCTGAAACACCACTCTGCCAGGAAGAAGCCATTACTCCAAAAGAAACATAAAAAGCCAGATTTAATGTTTGCGAATGCACATAGGAACAAAAACCTTAATTTTTGGAGACCTATCCTGTGGTCTGACGAAACTAAAATTGAACTGTTTGGCCATAATGACAATCGTTATGTTTGGAGGAAAAAGGGAGAAGCTTTGAAGCCTAAGAACACCATCCCAACTGTGAAACACGAGGGTGGCAGCATCATGTTGTGGGGTTGTTTTGCTGCAGGAGGGACTGGTGAACTTCACAAAATAGATGGCATCATGAGGAAAGAAGATTGGGGCGATACTGAAGAAACATCTCAAAATATCAGCGAGGAACATAAAGCTTGGGCAGAAATATGTCTTCGAAATAAACAATGACCCGAAGCATACTGCCAAACTCGTTACAAAGTGGCTTAAGGATAACTGTTAATGTTTTTGGGTGGCCATCACAAAACCCTGATCTCAGTCCTATTGAAAATTTATAGGCAAAGCTGAAAAGGCCGGTGCAAGTAAAGCGATCTACAAACATGGCTCAGTTACACCAGTTCTATCAGGATGAATGGGCCCAAATTCCTACCAACTATTGTGAGAAGCTTGTGGAAGGAGATCCAAAACATTTGACCCAAGTCATACAGTGTAAGGGCAATGGTACCAAATACTAATTAAATGGATGGAAACCTAACATTGCAGAAGTAATAAAAATGCCTTAACACATTTCCTCTCTCTCATTTTTTTGGCATTTGGCAAATATAAATAATTTTGGTTCCCAATTGACCTAAAACGGGAAAGATTTATTCTGATTTCATGTTAGTGAGAAAACCCTACAGATGTCTTTATAGATTGTGGATGGAAACTTCTGGTTTCAACTGTATTTGTGATAAGATTAAGCACAGCTAGTATATTTTCACCTGTTTATTCTCTGCTCAGTCAGGTGGGCGGTCTTACACTGTGATTAGCAGCTAGCTCCACCCACTGGACTCCTAAGCCTCAAATGAGCAGAGATTTGAGAGAATTACATACAGTATCATAATAATTTTCTCCCAAATAAATAAATCAACTAATTTTGCTCGAAATTATGATTGGACTTCACATTTTTAAGGTTTTCTTGAGATGATCAAGTATACATTTTAGCCGTTCCAGTAGGCAACAACTTTTTGAATAAATTGCTGTGGCCACTATTCTGTACTCATAGAATGACATGATTATCACAAACACATAACATCATTATTTATCATTTTTCTTACTTAGAATCCTGGTTAACATGGACGACAACATAATCCGACATTATTCAAATGAAGACACCTTCCAGCTTCAGATCGAAGAGTCCGGAGGATCGTACAAACTGACGCTCACAGAAATCTAACCTTTCCCTCTTCCATCCCTGTGCTCTTAGACTGGACATAATGGGTCGCCTTCCTTTTTGAAGGAAACTAGACCTCTTCTACAAAGTGTCCTGTAAAATGTTTTGTTTTTTTTTTTTAACTTCCTTGCCTTCTTGGACTTCACCAATGTGAGCCAGACCTGCGAATCTGTGCAAATGTTAGAAGACCAAAAAAAGATTGTGTAACATGACCCAAAATTTTAGGCCAAGACTGAACTACATGTTTATCTCAAGATGTGACCATTTTTTGAAAGGTTTAAGGTTTTTCTGTCAAGGACAAGGTCAAATTGGGCAGAGAGAAGCCTACAGCGAGACGCAAAGAGGCAAAAAAGGCTTTACGTCATATAAAAAAAAGTGCCTTTGTATGTGAAGAACAAAATCGGGTTTTGTCTGTAAACCCAACGACTATGTATATATAAGAAGTGCAATATATATATTTTTTGTAACTTGTTTGTATATGTGTACATACACATGATCTGATTACATATATAATATATAGAAGTCTAGTATGCATGTGGATATTGGTGAGGTGGGTGTGTTTTTTGTTTTTTGTTTTTTTTTTAGAGGTGTGGTGCCAAATGAAGGGACCATAATTTATGTAACAAAGGCACCAATGGGATGAAGTGTCCGCGTTTAGAAAACAATTGCCCAAATACCATTTTCTTGGGCCAGTGTGCTTGCTTTTTTTTTCTTTTATACCATTTTTAGGCAGGAAGTTTGTATTGGGCTCTGCATGATGCATATTGTACAATAGGAAAATGACTTTTCCAGATCAACTGGAAGCCATATTTGTTTTTTGTTTTTTTTATTTTTAATTTTGTGAAAAATGTTAAAAGTTTTTAGCACATCCCACAGTACAAAGTTTGATGCTTTTAATTGTGACCTCTATCAAATTGCTCAAAGCTTTGCTTTTTTAACTCCAGTCTACAACAATTGAAAATCTTGAAAAGCAGTAAAAGTCCATATATATTGGTTATAAGAGTTGTCAGAGCATGTTAACTGCCCAAAACTATTTAAATGTTTATATGATGTGATATATGGGGACAGACATAAAATATTGGCAAATCGCTATTATAGAACAACTACAGAAAGAGGGAAGGAAAAACAATCAAACGCCCAATTACGGCAAAAAGTTAGTTTATTGACAAAAAATAAAGAGATGCCTCACATCCAACGCGCATTTCGGTGATATGAATTACACCCCTGACGAAGGTAATTCACATTACCGAAACACACGTTGGGTTTGAGGTTTCTGGACCTACTCTGCAATACCGCCACATCTTCAATCCTCCCTTCATTGCATGTTTACTTTATGATCTGTGCTCTGTATGTGATCTAAATGGGTGTACAGCCAATTTTGGTCACTCGTATATGTATTTGGAGTTTAGCTGTGGCACAGTTCTATCTGGGGGATGTTAGTGACCTCTAGTGGCGGTTTTGTATAATGCAATTAGATTGTGTTTTACTACTACATATTGCTCTACATGCTAAAAACAGATTCCTATTTTTAATGCAATTACTGCTAGTCTATGCACATTCACCCAATCCTTGCTATTTAACATCTTCTTTTTTTTTTTTTTTTCAATAAACTTTTTACCTTTTTGCAGTAATTGGGTGTTTGATTGTTTTTTCCTTCCTTCTTTCTGTAGTCCAGTCTACAACAGTTGGGTTCACACATCACATCTGTAAAATATAATAATTTATTTTTTTTCATAACTAATAACTAAAACCATTTTGCTCTAGAAATTTGGACCCTGCCGCACTGTACCTTCGCCACTTGTCAGTCATCAGTCAGTGACTTGTCAGTGGCAGAATTGTTTAAAATCCACATAATGAAACACTAATCTGACATTAGAAGGAATAGTAAAGTCTGCATTTCCCTCCCAGCTAAAGTGTCACATTTTAAATGCAATACCGGGCATAGCCAGGAGGGCAGGGGGAGCTGCTACTGTTCCTAATTTTTTTTTTTTTCATACAACGTTTTGACGCCAAACTCAACCTCATGGAGTAGTGGGATACTTTCATTAAAGTGCCAGGCCAGCAAACCTCGTTCTCCCAGCACTCCTCCACTATCTGTGTATATATATTTCTGAATGTATAGATCCTGGAAATCTTTTTATTTCTTTTGTATATACATTTTATATATTTGGATATTTTAAAAAGTGCCTTTTTTATTGACTCAGAATAATAGAGAAAGGGTTTACGTTTCTGCTTCAGGGATATTATTATTATAAAAATCATGTGTAAAAGTGAAAATCTTATTTGTTACTGTGTAATGCGGGAAATGTATGTGGTTTATAGGTAAATTGGTACAAGTATGACTTCTGCTTTCTGACACGTCTCCTATGTATGATTTGTATCTACATTATACATTTTATATGCATTTTCTGAAATGTTGGTGTCTATTTATTATTATTATTATTATTATTATTATTTATTATTATTATTTTATTTCTTTCTTTTTTTTTTTTTCAAAACTTCATTTATAGTTAGGGCTCAATCACACGTCCGACATATTTTCTCACAGAAAAAAGTAATTGATTTTCATCAGTTGTTTTTGATCAGTGTTTTTTTTTTTTTTAATTTATGATTTTAAAGAAAAAGTGTTTCTCCACTTATTTTTGGGGGAGGCGTGCAGTTTCATAGTTTTGATATAGGAATCTCTCATTTGTTTGTGAACCATTCACTCATTATAAGGAATAAATATTGATATTCATCCCTTCCTAAACTTTAAGGGGTACTTTGCACGCTGCGACATCGCTAGCCGATGATAGCGATGCCGAGCGCGATAGTACCCGCCCCCGTCGCACATGCGATATCTTGTGATAGCTTCCGTAGCGAACATTATCGCTACGGCAGCTTCACACGCACTTACCTGCCCTGCGACGTTGCTCGGGGCGGGTCATGCAATGTCACACGGCAGGCAGCCAATAGAAACGGAGGGGCGGAGATGAGCGGGATGTAAACATCCCGCCCGCCTTCTCCCTGCCGCATTGCCGGTGGGCGCAAGTAAGGAGATGTTTGTCGGTCCTGCGGCTTCACACACAGCGATGTGTGGAGCTGCAGGAACGACAAACAACATCGTACCTGCGGACGCACCGACATGAAAATGAACGACTTGATACAGATCAGCGATTTTTGACTGTTTCACGCTAGTTCATCTTCTCTCTTAGGCTTTACATGTTGCAATGTCGTTACCGTCGCCGGATTTGCGTCCCTTTTCGATTTGACCCCCACGATATCGCAGTAGCGATGTCACAACGTGCAAAGTACCCCTAAATGTCAGACCCAAGATAGTCATTTAAAGTAATGTTACTTAACTATAATATAATACGAGTCCTTTTGGTTTCAATTAAGGTGTCCAGCTTTTGTCAAATATCCTAATGGAAACTTAACAGACCCCATTATAGATAACATAATATACCTGTTTGCCTCCATCATGTGAGAAATAAACCTTGCAAAAAAATGATAGTGGTTCTTGTGTAGTATTCCTGTACTGATGTTGGTTCTGGTTATGTATTCATATGGGGATGGTTGTTTGGGGCTGTATTCCTGTACTATTGGTGGTTCTGGTTATGTATTGCTGTACTGATGGTGGTTTAGGTGATGTATTCATAACCAGAACAACACCAAAATTATCATCAGTATATAAATACAACACCACAATCCTCAATACAGCACCAGAACAATCATCCATGCATACAATGACAAGCAAAAGGATAACAATATTTTGACCTTTTTTGATATTCAGGGTTCATGTCTCACTATCCACTACATCTTTGAGCATGAGATTCATTTTTTTTTTTTTAGACCATCTCATACATGATTTTTTAACTTGCAACTATTTAATATATGATTAGTTAACAAGAATCCGTATATTTTACTGTTTTTCTCCTGGTGTTTGAATTTTTTTTTTCTTCCTGTATATTACAAATTACAACCTGTTCTCACATTCCCTGTAGCTCAGCGTTCTACTACGTGCTACGTGGATTCCCAAATGAAAGGTTACTGGTTTGAATCGAGTAGCAGCCATGAAGATTTCCTAAGAAAAGAGAACCGGCTCATAGATACCTGTCTCTTGGCCAAGAAAATTGACAAACTGCATCATGTGAGACCATGCCAGTTGGAAGAATACAAAAATGAAGTCCGTCCATCCATTCAAAAGCCAAGAGGTGATGACTCCGATATTTTGCCTGGACAACAAGTCGGCTCATTACAAGGTCTATCAGTTCTGGTGAGACAAATGCGATGGAGGTGGCTCGTATGCTTCATAATAGTAAGATCACAGATGTCCATGCAAGCACTGTGCGATGCTCATTACAGAAGTCCTGGAATGGTGGCCTAAAAAAAGGTGAAGCCTTGACTTCAATATAATCATAAGAAGCGTTGGCTTGAGTTTGCAAAGAAGTACAAAAAGTGAAAGTAGACGATTAGCAAAGGGTGATTTAGAGCGATGAGGCGAAAGTCTATAGACGGCTCTGATAGGTCTGGAAGAAATCAGGGGAAAAAGACTAACAAATTGAGAAATTGGAAGGAACTATTATGTGGAGGAAGCCTGATGATATAGGGTTGTTTCAGAGCCAAAGGCATGGAGTACTTGAGGAGGATCGATGGTGGTCTCAATGCTGAACTATATGTGAGTATCCTACAAAACGGGTTATTTCGTATACTCGAGTACTATGTTATGAAAAGGACAAAAGAGTGTCCCAGCAAGACAACGACCGGAAGTGTATGTTGAGATTGGAGAAGAAATGGTTCAATGACAATGAAGTTGAGGTGCTGGATTGACCCCCTACAGTCCCCAGACCTCAACCCAGTTGAACACTTGGGAGTGGAGTTGAAGAAAAAGCTGTATACATACCCAAATGAGCGACCAGTATACACCAACATTGGGAACGTGTACAAGAGGCCTGGAAACAGATTTTGGTTGAGACAGGCTTGAATTTGATCAAGAGCCCAGAAGGATTCAGGCAGTGTTCAAAGCCAAAGTTAAATTTAGAAAATACTAACTAAATAAAATTAATTTGAAATTTACATTATTATTTTTTTTTTAGGACAAAATGGTAACAATGCAGTGACGTGACAAGAATCTGCATAAATAATCATATGCTAAATAGTTGGAAGTCAGACTTCTGTATGAAATAGCCAAGATGATTGTCGATAAAATGAAGGTCGTCTCAAGCACAAACACAGCTGTAGTGGCTGGACATGGGAGGTCAAAGGTTAAAAACATTGTTACCCTTTTGCTTGTCATTGTAAATCCAGAACCACCATCATTAGTTGACTACAAGCACAAAACGTAGTACAGCAATCAATTGAATGTCAAGTCAGCCTTATATACAATTATATTGCATGAACCTACAACTCCTAGTATATCCTTAAAAATGGTAGGGAGATGTTGGGAGTTGTTGTTACCGGCCATCCTCACACCGTAAACCATTCCGGAACCACAGTATTGATGACACACAGGCACTACTACAAATAAACCTTTACATGCAGGTACCTTTTTTATAGGTGATCTCATTGAATAGGGTGTTTTCCCTTGGACACCAGCACTATTTGGGTCTGCAGTGTGCTATTTATCAACAGGATCCCCCTTTGAATCAGCCATTAGGCTACAGAGGGTTTTCCTGAACCACCATTGTAGTTTACTATTGGTCTCCTGAGGACCCCACTTCTGGGAGAAACTCGTTGAGGCTTGAAATTACCATTTTATTCACATCAATGAGAAGTTTTTGAATTTTCCTCCCTACTGTCCACCTGCCACGCTAATTTGTTTGTTGCACTTATCTTAGGCCCTGCACCTTTTTTCCGGCAGGGACTTCAGGGGCTGCGGTGAAAGTCGTCACGGAGTAGGGGTGCCATATCGCATTTTTAGGGTGCCAACCCCCGCTGTTAGGCAGTGCACAGATAGGTGCAGCTATTGAGGGCCAGCAATCTATCCTGTGCACTTTTAATAATCACGGTGTGGTTTTAAGTGATTTAATAAAGTGTTTAAGTTTTATAGGGACAGTCTATGTGCATATACAGTGCTGGTCAAAAGTATTGGCACCCCTGCAATTCTGTCAGAGAATACTCAGGTTCTTCCTGAAAATTATTGCAATCACAAATTCTTTGGTATTATTATCTTCTTCTAATTTGTCTTCAAGGGAAAAAAAAAAAATTGTCATAAAGCCAAATTGGATATAATTCCACACCAAACATAAAAAAGGGGGTGGACCAAAGTATTGGCACTGTTTGAAAAATCATGTGATGCTTCTCTAATTTGTGTAATTAACAGCACCTGTAACTTACCTGTGGCACCTAACAGGTGTTGGCAATAACTAAATCACACTTGCAGCTAGTTGACATGGATTAAAGTTGACTCAGCCTCTGTCCTGTGTCCTTGTGTGTACCACATTGAGCATGGAGAAAAGAAAGAAGACCAAAGAACTGTTTGAGGACTTGAGAATTCAAATTGTGAGGAAGCATGAGCAATCTCAAGGCTACAAGTCCATCTCCAAAGATCTGAAAGTTCCTGTGTCTACGGTGCGCAGTGTCATCAAGAAGTGTAAAGCCCACGGCACTGTGGCTAACCTCCCTAGATGTGGAAGGAAAAGGAAAATTGACAAGAGATTTCAACGCAAGATTGTGCGGATGGTGGATAAAGAACCTCGACTAACATCCAAACAAGTTCAAGCTGCCCTGCAGTCTGAGGGTACAGCAGTGTGAACCCGTACTATCCGTTGGCATCTGAATGAAAAGGGACTGTATGGTAGGATACCCAGGAAGACCACAATTCTTACCCCGAGACATAAAAAAGCCAGGCTGGAGTTTGCCAAAACTTACCTGAGACAGCCTAAAACGTTTTGGAAGAATGTTCTTTGGTCAGATGAGACAAAAGTAGAGCTTTTTGGGAAAAGCCATCAACATAGAGTTTACAGGGAAAAAAAGAGGCATTCAAAGAAAAGAACACCGTCCCTACAGTCAAACATGGCGGAGGTTCCCTGATGTTTTGGGGTTGCTTTGCTGCCTCTGGCACTGGACTGCTTGACCGTGTACTTGACATTATGAAGTCTGAAGACTACCAACAAATTTTGCAGGATAATGTAGGGCCCAGTGTGAGAAAGCTGGGTCTCCCTCAGAGGTCATGGGGCTTCCAGCAGGACAATGACCCAAAACACACTTCAAAAAGCACTAGAAAATGGTTTGAGAGAAAGCACTGGAGACTAGTAAAGTGTCCAGCAATGAGTCCAGACCTGAATCCCATAGAACATCTGTGGAGAGATCTCAAAATGGCAGTTTGGAGAAGACACCCTTCACATCTCAGGGACAGGGACCTGGAGCAGTTTGCCAAAGAAGAATGGTCTAAAATTCCAGCAGAGCATTGTAAGAAACTCATTGATGGTTACCGGAAGTGGTTGTTGGCAGTTATTTTGGCTAAAGGTTGTGCAACCAAGTATTAGGCTAAGGGTGCCAATACTTTTGTCTGGCCCATTTTTGGAGTTTTGTGTGAAATGATCAATGATTTGATTTTTGTTTCATTCTCTTTTGTGTTTTTTCATTGCAAGCAAAATAAATGAAGATAATAATACCAAAGAATTTGTGATTGCAATCATTTTCAAGAAGAAACTGAGTATTATCTGACAGAATTGCAGGGGTGCCAATACTTTTGGCCAGCACTGTATATTGTTATACCCTAGTTGTTATCACATATGAGTCTTTTTACCTTTTATAGGTGACATCTTCTCTGAGTAAAGTTGTTCTCTTCTTTTCGTCTGCATCTTGTTCAGATGGCATGATAACGACTTTAAACAAGCATAGATTGTCTCTGCAGACTTCCCTCTTCTCCAGTCTTCACGCAGTGCCCTTAAAAATAATTATATTATATTGCCCTCTGCATAACGATATGTTGATTCTGTGCCCTAAATTAGCCTCCTATATTTTATGACCTCCACACTGTCTGCCCTTATGAGCTATAATCACCACATTTTCCACTATTATAAGGCTATGTTCACATTTTCGTTTTTTTGCATCCGTCACCTGCGTTGCTTGACACTTGTGACTGATGCGTTGTACAACGGGTGACAAATGGAATTGATTGTCATGAGAAAGTGGATTCCATTGGTGAAATGATTTCAGTATAAAAACGAGAGAGAACAATCAGCTGATCTCTCTCAAAAGCCGGCCGAGCGGGCGATCAGCTGATCGTTCTGGCTGCTGGAACTGAATTTACAGTCCATCATGGTTTTTTACTGTGCGCATGCTCACAGTACAAAACTGATCCACCGCACACAAAAAAATGCTACAGTGTGCGTTCCTAACGCCTGACTGTCAGTCAGTAAATGACTGATCCGTCAGGCGGCGGATGCAACGCAGGGCCATCAGTCACAATCCTTTCGCTAATAGACGTCTATGGGGAAAAAACGGATTTCTGCAAAATATTTTGCAGGATACCATAATTCCTCAAGGCGACGGATTGTGACTGATGCAAAAAGATGGAAGTGTGAACATAGCCTAAACGGTAACTACCACATTGTCTGTCCTTATGAACAATAGCCGCTAGCATAGCTGTCCCCTCTCCACTGGTTTTCTTCGCCCTCTGTATCTGACCATGCTGCTCCAAGCAAACTATATCCTCTCTCTGTCCCCCTACATGCATTACGCATTAACAGCTCTCTGTTTGTCTCTGTTTCACTCTCGGTCTCACTGTCTGTTTCTTTCTATGTCTGTCTCTCTCTATCTGTCTTTCCACCGAGATCATATTACCTCACACATAAGCTTCTTATACTAACAATGTACTTTGTTGCCTATAGCAACCAATCACAGCTCCTATTAATGACCTGTAGCTCCGGCTCCATTGACTTTAATGTAAGCAGGTTTTTTGACGAATAACTGTAAAGGGAGGGGTTAAATTTTCCCCTCAAAACATTGTTTATGACGTTTCCTGAGTCGAAATTTCTTGATTTTAAATGAAACGGTGCGGATTCCTTTAGCGGAGAGGGACACACACACACACACACACACACACACACACCCACACCTTTATATATTAGATATAAACATACCAAAAAGATAAAAATGCACAAAAGAATGTAATGAAGAGACACAACCTACTTTTTAGCCAATTGATGCAAAAATAGTGCAGAAAAAAACCTCATAAAATGCTTATCATGGAAATGTTGCCTTAGTAACTTCACCTGTTAAGGATTTGGTGCAGAAAAAAAGCCCAGTGTGCAATTGTTAATATTGATCACTAGGGGGAGCCTTTTGCCTAATGTCTGCCTAACTGAGCAGACCAATGTGTATGGGTCCTTCCGAAATTCAACGTTGAGTAAAAATTAGTGGTTTTCCCTGCCGCCCATGACAGCACCACATGAGAGATAGGTTCCGCCCACATCAGGACAGGAAACCCACTGATAAAAAGGCGGTACCTCTCCTCCACATCAGTTTGGTTTCCTGTCCTGGTATGGACAACCCATTGCTGTCCCAGGTCCGACCCGGTGTGGAAGCCTGGTACTTACCTGAAGCCGGTGCTCGGGCCTGGCTGCACCCCCCCTCGGTCTCAGACCTCTGCGGCGGTGAGGCGCGGGCCTGGAGCGGGAGCTCGGCCCGGCGTCGCTCCAGGGATGTGCGCACTCACGGCGGCCGCTGGAAGGCTTGTCCCTGCTGTGCAGCACGCTGGAGTGAAGCTGGGCGCTCCGGCCGGAAGTGACGCGATTCCATGGTGACGTGCGCAATGCGACCAGGAAGTGACTGGTGTGCGCATGCGCACTAGGATCCAAGATGGCGGCGCCCATGTAACGAGACAAATGTGACCGGCGCTTGGGACTGGTGAGTTTTTTCTCCTCCATTGTTACCATTATGGCAGGAGATTCACCCCGCAGCAAGGAGCAGCGCAAGGAGTCGCCACAGCGTGGCTCGGAACGCGGCTCTGCGGATCGTTCCCGGAAGGCTGTATCCAGTCCGGGCAGCGTTCGGTCGGTGGGTCCCAAGAGGTCCAAGGGAGATAAGAATCCGCCTCCTGATCCGGTATTGCCTGGAGTCGTGGGGGTGAGTGGACTTCGTGGTCTTCCATGTTTCTAAATCCCCGTTTCCGTGTCCCCTCTCTTGTTAGGTACCGACAAAATGTGCCTCCAAGCAGCGTCACAAGGAATGTGCCATATGCCAATCATCCCTGTCTTCGGATTACACCAAGGCCCTGTGTGCAGGCTGTATCCAACAGACCCTACTCAAAGAGGGGCCGGGGTTCTCATCTGAATTACGTTCCATTATCAGAGCGGAAGTACAGGAGTCGCTTAAATCCCTTAAGGGGGGCAAGAGGCGCAAGAAGTCCCGTCATCATAAGCTGTCTACTCCCGATACCTCGGCGGGTTCGGCTCAGGGCTCTCGGTCGTCGGGATCCTCGGGATCCTCCCCCTCCGATTCTGGCTCCTCTTCCTCTTCCGATGAAGGTGGTCGTCCTTGTTTCCCTACAGCAGACGTAGGACCTTTGGTGAAGGCAGTACGTTCGACCATGGGCATAGTGGACCCCAGGGGGCCTGAATCTACCCAGGATGTCATGTTTGGGGGCTTGGATTCCAGGAAGCGTAAGGGGTTTCCCATTCCCCAGAAGGTTCAAAGTCTCATTGCTGACCAGTGGAAAAAAGTGGACAAAAGGTTGAATCTTAGCTCTTCCCTTAAACGGAAGTACCCTGTGGATGAGGAAGCGTCTACCTCTTGGGATAGAACCCCGAAAATTGATGTCGCTATTGCCAAGGCGTCTCGTTCCACTACCTTGCCGTTTGAGGACTTGGGGTCCCTTAAGGATCAGCTGGATAGGAAGGCTGATGGTTTTCTGAGAGGTACATGGGAGTCTACGGCAGGTGGCTTGCGCCCTGCCGTGACCAGCGCCTGTGTTGCCCGGTCTTTAATGGTGTGGCTTCAGCAGTTAGAAGACCAGTTGCGCAATGACACTCCTAGGAAAGATATTATCTCGTCCTTGCCCTTAATACAGGGTGCTGCTGCCTTTATGGCTGATGCCTCGGTTGATTCTTTAAGACTATTTGCCAGGTCGGCGGCGCTTTCCAATTCCGCGCGTCGGGCCCTCTGGCTGAAAACTTGGAAGGGTGATGTCCAATCCAAGGGGCGACTATGCAGCATGCCTTGTGAAGGTGCCTATCTTTTTGGCTCTGGCCTGGACGACCTCCTCACTAAGGCATCCGATAAGAAACAGGGGTTTCCAGTTTTTCCAGTGGCGTCCTCTCGCAGCCGGCCCTTTCGGAGACGTCAGTTTTTCGCAAAGAAGTCTCAAAAACCGCAAGATCAGTGGAAGGACCGTAGAAAGTCTACCTCGGGCTTTCTCTTTGGCAAGCACTCCGATAATAAGCCCAAGCCCTCTCAATGACGCCTGTCATCAGGTAGGGGGTCGGCTGTCCCTCTTCCTCCATGCATGGCAGGCAATCTCCTCCAACAGGTGGCTCCTTCAGATTGTGGAGGAAGGGTTAAAATTGGACTTCCGTTCACCCCCTCGGGGGTCTCTCATAATAACATCCTTGCGGTCCCCAGAGCGGCAGATGGCCTTGGAAGTGGAAGTGCTAACTCTCCTCTCGAGGAAAGTCGTTTAGGAGGTCCCCATGGAACAAGAAGGGGACGGCTTTTACTCCACTCTGTTTCTGGTTCGGAAGGCGGACTCCACCTTCCGCACCATCTTCAACCTGAGGAACTTGAATTTGCATCTGGTGCAGCGAGCCTTCAAAATGGAGACCATGAAGTCAACTGTCAGGCTGTTGTATCCAGAGTGTTTTATGGCGGTCCTCGACTTAAAGGACGCCTATTATCACATCCCTATTTTTCCGTCTCACCGGCGGTTTCTCAGGTTCGCACTACACGTCTCCGGGAGGCTGAGACACTTCCAATTCGCAGCGCTGCCATTCGGGCTTTCCATGGCCCCACGGATCTTCACCAAAGTCCTCGCGGAGGTCATGGCACATGTCAGGGAACAGGACATATTGATCATTCCGTATCTGGACGACCTCCTGATAGTGGGTCAGTCGGAGTCTCTATGTGCGGCTCACGTGACCAGGGTCATCAACATCCTGGAAAGCCTGGGGTGGGTGGTGAATCAGCAGAAGTCCAGACTCCAGCCTCTCCAGTGTCAAGTCTTCCTGGGTCTCGTCTTGGACTCCACCAGCCAGTTGTGCCACCTGCCAGAGGACAAGGTCGCCAGGATCTTGTCCTTTCTCTCTTCCGTAAGGAGTTGCCCAAGCATGTCCTTACGGCAGGCTATGTCGCTGGTCGGGACTCTTACCTCTTGCATCCCAGGAGTGTGGTGGGCCCAACTGCGTTCCAGAATCCTCCAGATGGAGGTCCTTCAGTTTCAGAGACTGTTCGGAGGCTGTTTGGAGCGACAATTGACCCTGTCTGCAGACACCTTGCACTCCCTGGGTTGTTGGCAGGACCCCTCTCACCTCCGGATTGGGGTTCCTTGGCTTTCCCCGGTCACGGACACAATAGTCACAGATGCCAGCCATTGGGGGTGGGGTGCCCATCTACGCCAATAGGTGCTTCAGGGTCCCTGGGACGCTCAGTTGGTCAGACAGTCCTCCAACTACAGGGAGCTCATGGCGGTTCTCAAGGCACTAGAGGGGTTCCTCCCCTTCTTGAGAGGTCGCCATGTTCGGATCCTTTCGGACAACAGGGTGACGGTGGCGTACGTCAACCATCAGGGCGGCACCAGATCCCCTTCTCTTCTGACTCTGACTATGCACATCTTCCAGCTGGCCGAACAACATCTCTCCTCCTTGACAGCTCTTCATATCAAGGGGACGGACAACGAGGAGGCAGACTTCCTCAGCCGGCACTGTCTCCGTCAGGGGGAGTGGTCCTTGGACCCGGAGGTCTTTCGCAAGATCACGCTTCTATGGGGTGTCCCTGTTCTAGACCTGTTCGCTACCAAGGCGAATCGGAAAGTGGACAGGTTCTGCTCTCTCAACCCCCGAGACGATCCTGTTGCCCTCGATGCCTTCCAGATGTCTTGGTCTCACGGCCTCCTGTACGCGTTTCCTCCCCTGATCCTGTTGCCTTCGGTTCTCCGGAAAATCCGGACCGACAGAGCAGAGGTTATTCTCATCGCCCCCTTCTGGCCGAAACGGGCGTGGTTTTACTGGCTGCGGACACTGTCTCTGGTGGATCCTTGGGTTCTCCCGGACGCCCCTCATCTCCTGTCCCAGGGCCCAGTCCGTCACCCCCCCGACCCGGCTCTCCATTTGACGGCTTGGCGTTTGAGCGGCGGCTGCTAGCTCGATGGGGGTTTTCCTCTTGCTTAATCGATACTCTTCTTCGCAGTAGGAAAGCGGTCACCACGGCCATTTACGGTAGGGTCTGGAAGCGCTTTCTCCTTCAGTCGGGCGTTCGGGCGGAGGGCCCCCCTCCTATCTCGGCTATTCTAGAATTCCTCCAGAAGGGGTTGGAATTGGGGCTCTCCACCAGTACGCTCAAGGTGCAGATATCGGCCTTAGGGGCACTGTTTCATTGTAGTCTGGCGCGGAATGAATGGATTTGCCGGTTCATTAAATCTAAGTCCAGGTCTGTACCTGTTCAGGCTCCCAGGGTTCCCCCATGGGACATTAATTTAGTGTTGGATGCCCTCACAGGGCCTCCGTTTGAGCCCTTAGGGGAAGTCCCTCTCAAACTGCTGTCCCTTATGGTTTTTCTCCTCGTCGCTCTCACCTCGGCCAGGCGGGTGGGGGATCTCCAAGCCTTGTCTGTGGTTCACCCTTATACCCAGATTCTGGATGATAGGGTAGTGTTGCGGACTGATCCCTTCTACTTGCCCAAGGTTTCTACACCTTTTCATAGGTCCCAAGAGATTGTGCTCCCTTCCCTCTGTGACCCCCCTCGGAACGAGAAGGAGGCTAGGTTACACACGTTGGATGTCCGGAGGGCCTTAGTCACGTACCTTGATAGGACTAGGGAATGGAGGAAGTCTCAGGTCCTGTTTGTCACTTTTCAGGGGCAGTCCAGGGGGCATGGGGCTTCTAAGGCTACCTTGGCCAGATGGGTCAGGGATGCCATCGGTTTGGCGTACTCGGCTAAAGACGCCACTCCTCCTCCGGGCATAAGGGCGCACTCCACTAGAGCAGTGTCTACGTCTTGGGCAGAGAGGGCGGATGCCTCTCTTGACCAGATCTGTCGGGCGGCTACTTGGTCGTCTCCTGGGACTTTCTTTCGGCACTATAGGCTGGACTTGTCCTCCACAACTGACCTTTCCTTTGGGAGACGGGTCTTGCAGGCGGTGGTCCCTCCCTAAGGTGGATGGTCTATATAAATCTCTCATGTGGTGCTGTCATGGGCGGCAGGGAAAAATCTTAATTACTCACCGGTAATGGGATTTTCAATAGCCCATGACAGCACCCTTAGTTCCCCCCCTATTCACTGGTTGTGGGCACCCTTCGGGGAGGGTTAGTTATGGGTGTTTTTCCTTGGGTGGTGGTATGATTAATCTGTTTCTTGTGTTTTGTTGGTCCTCTCTGGCTCTGAAAACCTACTGATGTGGAGGAGAGGTACCGCCTTTTTATCAGTGGGTTTCCTGTCCTGATGTGGGCGGAACCTATCTCTCATGTGGTGCTGTCATGGGCTATTGAAAATCCCATTACCGGTGAGTAATTAAGATTTTTCCCATTACAGATTTCTATGGCCACGATCTTATCTGAAAGTCTGATTCTAAAAAAAAAAAATAAAAAAATCAAGAAATAATGTATGGAACATCATTCTGAGTCTGAACTGGGTGCAAAAACCTACAAAATCTACACTATATGGAGAGAAGGTATGCACACCAGTGACTATGTAAGGGGAATATATGAAAAGCAGAAACTGCTGTGTGAATACTGACATGAAAAATCCAATAGCTATATGTAAGAATGAAAATGGAATCTGCATTACTGCCATGAACATATGAATAAAGAGAAATTTAGCTATTGAATTGATCAATGCAACAGAGCCCCAACACTTCATAGGGAGGCACTTTTCTTGAACGTTGCATAAACACATTCCCTTTCCTACCAGTCCACCCCAAAGAGTCCCAAAGTACCGAACCCTCTGGTCTGGAGGTTAGCCACCGGTTTTGGTATTGGCTGGGCCTCGGCCGACTCTACCGCAGGCCCTTCCTCCAAGCAGCCTCTCCAGAGGGCGTTACAGTCCTGGTGGTTGAGGAACAAGAAAGCAATTGGGGAACATGTACAGGAACCCAAGAAAGTTTTTGGGTGGCTTCTGCCAGGCCTGGGGGCACGGTCCATAAACCACAAACAAGGAAAGGCAGGGGTTAACTGGGGAAAGGAGGTAGCCGGGTTCCGCTACCTAATTACTTATTTTCTTCATAATGATGAATCAGGTGAGGTACACTGTTAATTAACGTTTACAATCTGCATATTTACATACATTGCTATATACAAGTACATGTGGACATCACTCACTCCCTGTATCTGAGTGGTGGCTGACCTAGGTTAGGGCGTATAGACCTCCTCAATCCTAAGTTCTCCCCTAGGCCCTGTTGTGCTGTACTATCTACGGGTAGATCACTCCTCGTGATGGGTACTGTAGGTAGAAATATACGGGTGTGTGGCAGTTTCTTCCAGCCGAAGTGTCCAGCTCCATCATGATAGGCTTCCAGGACCACCAGGACCACCAGCTTTCTGGCTGGTGCCATCCTTTCTTCTTTGCACACAGGGACCACAATCTCTACACCATGCTTCGATGGATTCTCTCATCCCAGCCCAGTAAAAGCGCTCTCTCAGTAGCATTTTCAGCTTCTTCCAGCCGAAGTGTCCATCTCCATCATGATAGGCTTCCAGGACCACTGACATGTATGCTTGAGGTATAACTATAGACCCACTACTACCCTCTTATGCATCTTAGCATTGATCAGTCCTGTGCACAACTTGCCTCGCTGCAAATACAACCGGCTCCTCTCTTTCCATAGCCTCTGTGCTTCTGCCGGGGCACTGGGCTCTAACCGGGAATCAGCTTGGGAGATCAGCATCTTGATCAATCTGACTGTAGGTTCTCTGTCTTGCGCCTCTCGCCAACCGTGGGGAGGTAATAGGTTGAATGCTGCCTCTTGCTGACCGCTGTAATCTTTGGTGTTTTCCAAACTGTCAGGTTGATGGAACGCGGGCAGCTCAATCTCCTCCAACTCGTCATCATCTACTCCACCATCAGGCAAGTGTGGCATTCTAGACAACGCATTAGCATTGGTGTTTTTACGACCAGCTCTATACTTTATGGTGAAGTCATTTGCCAGTCGGGCTACCCACAGTTGTTCTAGTGCTCCAAGCTTCACTGTGTCTAGGTGGGTTAGAGGATTGTTGTCTGTATATGCAGTGAACTTTAAAGAAGCAAGGTAATGCTTAAATCTCTCTGTCACAACCCAGACGAGCGCTAGGAACTCCAACGTGAAAGAACTGTAATTCTCAGGGTTCCTTTCTGTTGGACGGAGCTTCCTACTGGCATAAGATATCACCTTCTCTTTGCCATTCTGCACTTGGGATAGGACAGCTCCCAATCCCACATTGCTGGCGTCCGTGTACAATATAAACGGGAGACCGTAGTCAGGATATGCCAGGATCTCGTCTCCGGTCAGGGCCGATTTCATCTGTTGGAAGGAACCTTCTTGCGCCTTACCCCATGTGAATGGGGGACCAGAAGTTTTGCCATGCTTGGTCTGTTCGACCAGGAGATCTTGCATAGGAGCTGCCATTTTGGTATAGCCCTTGATGAAGCAGCGGTAATAGCCTATCAGGCCCAAGAACTGTCGTACTTCCTTGATGGTAGTGGGTCTTGGCCAGTTCTGGATAGCTGTTATTGTCTCTGGATCTGGAGCCACACATTCTGCACTAACCACATGCCCGAGGTATTGGACTTTAGGCTTCAGCAAGTGGCATTTGGATGGTTTTAACTTCATCCTGTACCTGGAGAGGTGTTGTGAATGTCAGTTATGCTTTTGCTGCTGTGAGGCTCCCTCTGGTGGCCAGGAATGGTTTGGTCAGATAAGTGCTTGGCTCTTTATGTGTTGTTTGGTTCTTTTTGCTCTTATCTGAGTTTGGCATCTGCTGTGGTTGTTTTCAGTTTATTTGCATGCAGGGATCTTCCCTCTCAGTTGCTTAGCAGGAAGCTCCCTGCAGCTATGTTTGGAGTATTGCTCCTATTAGTCCATGTGTTTGTTGCTTCTTGAATTTGTAATGATTCCTGCTTTCTGTTCATTGGTATGACAAGAGCGCCTGGTATAGGACGGAGTTCAGATCTAGCGATCTGAGGGCTTTTTTTACTATCAGGTTTTTGGATTTTTGCAGGGTTTTTCATTGGGCCACCATCAGTCCCTTTCCTATCCTGTCCTATTTACTCAGTAGGGCCTCACCTTGTGCTAATCCTATCATCTGTGTATTGTGTTTTCCTATATCACCGCAGTCTTTGAATGTGGGGGGCTTGGTATTGTTTATCTATTTTCTGAGGCAGAGAGTTATTCATCTTTCTTTCCTTTTAGGATAGCTAGTTCTCCGGCTGGGTTCGCGGTGCACAGGATGTTAGTTCACCCCTCGGCTACTTCTAGTGTTGATGGTTAGTAAGGGGATGGCGGCCAGATAAGTTGCCAATGCTCTTGTCACCTTTTACCAATGATTTATGGTGGTCTTCCATGGTTCCGGATCATAACAGAGAGGGCTTCGAAGACTTCTGCAAGATGTTCTAGATGTTCTTCATACATTTTAGAATAGACAATAACATCATCTAGGTATTGCAGTACCGTTTCAACGTTACGGTGTCCCAAGCAGCATTCCATCAGCCTCTGGAAGGTTCCCGGCGCATTGCACAGCCCAAAGGGCATGCTGTTGATCTCGCAGAGACCCATCGTGGTGGCGAAGGCGGTCTTCTCCCGGTCTGCCTCAGCAATGGACACTTGCCAATAGCCACTAGTGAGATCAAGGGTAGAAAAGTAATTTGCAATTCTCAATGCAGCTAGCGATTCCTCAATATGGGGGAGTGGATACGCATCCTTATGGGTGATCTGGTTAATTTTTCGGTAGTCCACACACATTCTCATGGTGCCGTCCTTCTTTACCAGGACCAACGGAGCTGCCCAGGGGTTACAACTGTCACAGATAACCCCAGCCTCCTTCATGTTGCTCAACATGTCCTTGGTACACTGGTAATGTGCAGGTGGAATTGGCCTATAACTCTCTTTGATGGGTGGGTGTGCACCTGTGGGGATGTACTGTTGGACCCCTTTTATTCTCCCAAAGTCTAGCGGATGTTTGCTGAAGACTTACTCATATTCTTGCACTACCCTGTAGACCCCCTTCTTGTGATGTGAAGCTGTAGAGTCAGTGCCTACGTGAAATTCCTAACACCACTCCTCTGGCTGACTTGGTGAGCTGTCACTGACTGGTTGGGGTGCAGTGATGGTGGATGCTGCTGCTTGGATAGCATATGTATCTACTGTGAACAGCTTATCAATGGTGGCAAATCGGGGCAGCTTAACCTCTTCCTCTCTGCAGTTCAACACTCTCACGGGCACTCTTTCCTTCCCTACATCAATCACTCCTCTGGCCGTCAAGACTGTGGGCCAGTGTTCTGAAGGCAGGGGCTCTACCACTGTTCAATAGTATGAATCAGCTCACCGTGGAAAAAGCTCAGTCTTGATTTCGTCCTGGAGCACGGACAGGCACTGCCACAGCCCAAAATAATGCAAAAGATGAGGATGTCCAGCTCTTCAGGCAAAAAAATCACGTCTTTATTTTATCATGCAGACACAAAGAATGACATGACCAGCACAACGCGTTTCAGGTGAAATCACTCACCCTTAATCATGAATTGTTCATGATTAAGGGTGAGTGATTTCACCTGAAACGCGTTGTGCTGGTCATGTCATTCTTTGTGTCTGCATGATAAAATAAAGACGTGATTTTTTTGCCGGAAGAGCTGGACATCCTCATCTTTTGCTCTACCACTGCCTCATAATCTTGTCCACGGGAACCTACTGCTGCCCTATACCAAAGCATCATCTCACTTCGCGGAGGCATGTCTTGCTAAATTCTACTAAAAAATGGGCTGAAAGCCCGTACTTACGAAGCGCTCACTAATATCCTAATCAGACACGAATACTAAGATTCTTTATAGCAAGATACTATTTATTTTAATAGCACATGAATAGTCAATGGTACATAGGCATTAGAACTACTTTATAATCATAGAATCTTATACAATAACAGAAATATGCATCAACATTACCGTTTATGTTGTAGCAATCCTTTCTCATCGGAGGGACTCGATTAGTGATAAGGAAACAACATGGCAATTGCATCACAGGAACAGTGCGTCCACTTGAGCGTCCTGGAAATGTCCCTAATCATTAAGCGAGTCCGGTGTATTTTTATAGGAAACTTTGTACGTTGTGTTTTCTGAGTGGTTAATTGGTGACCAGCATGTGACAGCTGAGTCATGTTCATGTAACTTGACCACAAACTGCTGTGGGCACCAGCAGCTTCCTGCAAATTTCCTGCACATTTAGCCAGTTGACAACTGGCCGACCACAGTTTCCTGAAGATATTGCAAGGAGCCGTGAATTTTACATGCCAGCTTCCTTGCACCTGTTTTCAACTAACCACAAGTTTCCTGACTGTGGAACTGTAAATGTTACTTCCTCATTATCGTGGTTTTGCTTAAGATCTGTCTGACACGTATTCTTTGGTCATAGTGAAATAGGGTCAGCCAGAGGACATCTCTCTCTGATACTGAATTATTGATGGATCAAATACTATCTGGGGATCACTATCTTTTGATTATAATCCCTATCTAAATCACACTCATTCTTCATTCATATCACATTGGTATCACAATCGGTCCTTGATCCCAGGGATTATTTTCCATCATCAGTATTCCACTAGAGGAAGATCACTCGGAATATACCATACCATGACCAAGAAATATCGCTTTTAATAGGACACTAACATTGACTTTGCCACAAATTTTGATTTCTTGGTTTGTTTGGATAAACGTTGAATCACAAATATAATCACTTTCACTACTATGTATATTAAAATTAAAAGCAATATTATCTGAAAAGCTCCCTTGAATATCATGTGTTTTGGCATTTGTTCGATATTCAGAGGAATTATTACACATTCAATTTCCCGATATGTTACTACAAGTTTCACTAGTCCCATTTATGAACATATTGGCATAAGGCCATAACATATCATGATTTCTCCTTTCCACTAAGCTGGGTTTAAAAGCATCTACAGTATTTACAGTTGTCCCAAAACTTATTTTTATATTCTCCATAGGGAAGAAACCCGAGTTAGTCAGTCCAGTCTTATTTCTTGGTACCCAAATTCCTCCCTTAAAAGCCAGATATTGTAAATTGGTGATTGTTTCACTCAAATTGCCTTGCCACCATGGAAGATTGATCCATCCCACTACGGGAATGGGTAGTATTTCATAGACGAACATTTCGAGTGTCTTTATCAGCAAGATGATCAGAACAACTTTTCCACATTAAGATTTCCTCCATCGGTACCGGGATAGCCAGATAAGGGATACTGGTGGCTGTAACCGGAGAATGTGTACAGATCCAGCAATCTGTGTGTTGAAAATGTGATGGTGTATCAGGAATTTATTCGCCATAGGTTCCTCCTGATGTAGACTTGTCCATCCAACGACCAAAGAGGCAAACATCAAGCACAGGAATTTGTCCATCTCATCACTATCGAGCTCTTCCCAGTAACCTATACCATGGATTGCGCTTATTTACAACACCATCTGCAAATAAAGATACACTATTATTCTCGTAAATAACATTTTTCTTGTGGAACATATTCCCACTTCTCCACTCCTGGTCTCATTATCAGGAGAGTACGATCTTTTCCGACCACTATTACCTCTGCCTCTGAGGGCGGTCCTTGGAGGTTTTGAATCCATATGTTTGCTCCTACATTTGTAATATTAGGGGATCCAAAAGCTTTAGTACCCCGTATTGTTAATTTTGCCGGGGCAGTTCCTTCTCTTATCTCAGACAAGTTTATTGGAATTATAAACATTTGAGCCACCCTCTGCTGTTTCACTAAGATCAAAGGTTCATTTCCCAAATTTAGCATCAGTACCTTGATTTCTCCATGATAATCTGCATCTATTACCCCTCCCACCACTATGGCTCCTTTTAACGCTAAACTAGAACGAGTGGCTATTTGACCATAATGATCCTTTGGCATCTGGCAACCCAATCCTGTTAAAATTGGTTTTACCTTACCTGGGGGTACCACGACAGTTTCCAATGTACTGAGGTCTAAACCTGCTGAATAAGGTGTTGCTTTTCTGGTGTGCCCAAACAGCGGTACCTTGCCTTGTCAACTGTTGGACTGATTTGTCGTGTGGCTGCTGCTTTGTCTGCTTGTGAATTAAACAAACGTTCAAGTGAGTTAGTAGGGACATGAGCATCGACATGAAATACAGTGGTGTTGGTAGATTGAATAATCTCTTTACTGTCTTGCCACACTTCCTTGACCATCTCAAACACATTTTGCTGTTCCTCTCCCCAGTGGAACTCATATTTTTTCCTCGTTACTTTGTACAAAGAAGCCAACAGTTGTCCAAAATGAGGGATATGTTGTCTCCAAAAATCAAACAATCTAATATAAGACTGAGTCTCCTGTTTGACTTTAGGGACCGGAAAATTAATAATTTTCTGTCTGGCATTGGGCAAGATCTCTCTGTGCCCCTTGTTCCACCGAATCCCTAGAAATGTTACCACCTGAGACTGTCCTTGAACCTTGGCATCATTGATTTCCCATCCTTTACTTCTCATATGAGCAACCAGTTTTGTCAATTGATCTTTCATACTTTGCTCATCTTGTCCTTGTATCATTAAATCATCAATATAATGTGAGATCTGCATTTCTGATGGTAGATCAAATCCATCCAAATGCTCTGCCACCATCCGGTGACAGATTGTGGGGCTATGTAGCCATTCTTGGGGTAACCTGGTAGAGGTATATTGTCTCCCTAACCAAGTGAATGCAAATTGATCTTGAGCCTTCTCTTCTATAGGTATAGTAAAGAAAGCATTTGCCAAATCAATTACTGCATACCAAGTTCCGGAGTGAGTCTGAATATTTTCCACAATCGTAATTGTATCCGGAACTGCAGCTGTAAAAGGAGGAGTATTCTTGTTTAACTCCCTATAATCAACTGTCTTTTGCCAGGAGCCATCACTCTTTTTAACTGTCCAGACAGGATTATTCCATGCGGTAGTAGTAGGGCGCATTACCCCAGTTTCTACCAATTCTTTAATGGTTTCTCCTATCTCTCTGTGACCTCCTGGTATTCGATATTGTTGCATAGCTACCATTTTTGTAGCTGGAGGTATATGTACAGGGGGCATTTTAACTTTGCCCACCACCACCGGTCGCATTTCCTTAAGACAAGACTTAACCCCAAAGGAGAATTTTCCTTCTGTTAGATTAAGAGTCATCCCTTTTAGGACATCATTCCCAAAATATATTCTGGTATAGCAGCTACCAGCACCATATACTTTTTGATAGATAAATTACCTATCTTCAAAGCTACCTGTGTCTGAACCCCGGTGGTCACTTGACCACCTAGTCCAGCAATTTTTACTCGAGGTCCTTTTATTTTTTCTGGGTTTCCATGAATTAAAGTAGCCTGCGCCCCCGTGTCAATCAAAGCTGGGACTCTTTGAACATTTCCCCCTTTCCAATGTATGCTAAGATTGACGTAGGGACGTTCGTCCCTTTTTATCAATACGGGGGCTTGGCTGGCTACCTATGGTAAATCACTTCCTTCTGAACTTTCATTTACACAGACTTCAGTCTGTGTATTAGCCCTTCCTTCCGTGACCTTTGTGGCCACGGCTGCAGCCAGTTCTTCCCATGGATAAACTGACTGAAAATCTTCCCAAGACACTTTCTTTGTTTTTTTTTTCCCCTTTTCCTTCTGATTTCTTTACCTTGGGGGTTTTTGAGCCCCCTTCCACATTTGCAGTGGTCACTTTCTTTGTGGATAGAACTTTCTGTTTATACAATTTCCATAATTCTCCTGTCTCCTTTCCATCAATCCTTTCCTTATTGATCCCGGCTTTAAGCAAAGCCTTGAACATGTCTTTGCGAGATACCCGTGGGGCCTACCCTACTGATATCTCTTTCCAATCAGGATTGTTTGGATTACTGTTACCAACATGGCCTCCAGGGGACGGTTTATCCCACTGTCCCATATCCTGTAACTCCCTCATCCTCCCTAGAACTACACCGATTGATTCTCCAGTCAGCGCTACAGTTAAGGTTAAAATAACTGTTTTGTATGCTGGAGGAGCATGTTTAACCAGCCTATTTCTTATGCTGACTGTCAATGGGTACTGGAGATAATCATCATCCATTCCCAAAAGAGGAAGAGCATTCCTCATTGCTTCTTCCTTCAGCCTTTCCATACCATCTTTTAAGGTATACCAAGGTTTATCATTGATAGGAAAGTCTGCTTCTGATGGGTATTTGTCCAGAAAAGCATGGGCTAAGATCATGATTAAGTTTTGAGTACCATGCTCATTATGATCAAAAAAATATTTTTTTATTGATCTCTGAATTACTGGGTCCCGAGACATGGTGACAAATTTTGCCACGTCTCCAGCGTCAAAGTGCACTCCACCTCCTCCGACATCGTGCACCCTGACCAACCAGGGAATTTCTCCTTCTCCTGGTTTGTGTCTAAACTGTGTTAAAATGCTATCAACTTCTCCCTGAGAGTAATCTTCAATGGTTACTCAATTTTTTACATGAGGAATCGTTCTCTCATTTGTGATGGCATTACCATCTTCGTCATATTGCAGATTCCCCTGACCATCCCGGACATGTTCCCGGATGATCTCATTCTCTGTCCTCTCTAGGCGCCTCCTTACTGGATTAGCCTGAATCTTCCCTTTATGGTAATCCTCCTCATCAGATGATGAAGATGAATCCCACACATCCCCATCCCAAGTATCGGGATCCCAGTTTATAGAAGCTGAGGCGATACTTTTATGTACTTTGGTTTTATTTACTTTTCCTCTTCTTTTCTTGTACTTATTTTGAGCAATTTTTACGGCAGCTTTTTCTGCCACATTCTGATAATGTTCCAATTTATCCTTCAACAGTCTGGTATTACATTCCAGAACTGTTTTCTGGCCACCTAATTCTATCATCTTTTGTTCCATCTGGGAACCTTTCTTCTGCATCTTTAGATTACGCTCATGCATTACGCTATATGCACTTGCCAAAATCCAGATGCTTCGTCCTAAAGACACTACATCACCTGCTTTCACAGGGACACTACTGAGTACATTCATAACGTCAGTAGCTTCACTACCCTTAAGCTTATCCTGCCATTGTCCTGCCAATCCACAAGACGCTACATCACCTGATTTCACAGGGACACTACTGAGTACATTCACAACATCAGTAGCTTCACTACCCTTGAGCTTATTCTGCCATTGTTCTGCCAATCCACAATTGACCATTTCATGTGCTATAAGATTGTAGGGAGCCTCAGTCCAGCCTGGGATCTCCACAACAACCTTCTTAACATTATCCTTACGTTTTCTGAACATTTTGACACTATGCAAAAAGATTGAAAAAATATCTGGAAATTTGCCAAATATATGTTTTTAATTTCTAAATTACAAAAATTCGTTAATTACTTCTTATAGAAGTAATCCTGCCGACTACGCCAATTTATGTCTTGCTAAATTCTACTAAAAAATGGGCTGAAAGCCCGTACTTACAAAGCGCTCACTAATATCCTAATCAGGCACTTCTTTATAGCAAGATACTATTTATTTTAATAACACATGAATAGTCAATGGTACATAGGCATTAGAACTACTTTATAATCATAGAATCTTATACAATAACAGAAATATGCATCAACATTACCGTTTATGTTGTAGCAATTGTTTCTCATCGGAGGGACTCGATTAGTGATAAGGAAACAACATGGCAATTGCATCACAAGAACAGTGCGTCCACTTGAGCGTTCTGGAAATGTTTCTAATCATCAAGCGAGTCCGGTGTATTTTTATAGGAAACTTTGTACGTTGTGTTTTCTGAATGGTTAATTGGTGACCAGCATGTGACAGCTGAGTCATGTTCATGTAACTTGACCACAAACTGCTGTGGGCACCAGCAGCTTCCTGCACATTTCCTGCACATTTAGCCAGTTGACAACTGGCCGACCACAGTTTCCTGAAGATATTGCAAGGAGCCATGAATTTTACATGCCAGCTTCCTTGCACCTGTTTTCAACTAACCACAAGTTTCCTGACTGTGGAACTGTAAACGTTACTTCCTCATTATCGTGGTTTTGCTTAAGATCTGTCTGACACGTATTCTTTGGTCATAGTGAAATAGGGTCAGCCAGAGGACATCTCTCTCTGATACTGAATTATTGATGGATCAAATAATATCTGGGATCACTGTCTTTTGATTATGATCCCTATCTAAATCACACTCATTCTTCAGTGATATCACATTGGTATCACAAGGCACCACCAGAGGGGCCACATCCATCACTCTTACACCACCAATCTCTCCGCCAGACAGATTCACCTGCTGCCGCTGCAGGAGGGCTCGGATCTCACGTTGCAGGACCCTCTGCCATCCCGATCCTGCAGTTGCAGACAGCTGCTGCAATAAATACAATACTTCTCCCATACAGTTTTCAATAACATTGGTTCCTAGGACCATTTTCGGGTTACGATCACTAGGGTCATTTTGCACCACTATAAGTCCTTGGTGCTGTAACTCCACTCGCCCCACCTTAAGAATCACATCTTTATAGCCCACCTGGGTCACCGGGAGTCTATTAGCTGTAATAATGGTAAGGCTAGAATCTGGCGGGGTGAGGTCATCATCAGACCGGTAACGCTTGTACAGTATGTGACGCCCTGGGCAAGCCAGGGGTCACAGGTCATCACACCACCACACCCTACACCCCAGTTAGGAACACCCAAGCTACCAAAATCCTTGTTGCCTTCCTCCAGGGGCTAATGTTCACACCAGAGGGTGGGCCAGGTGGTTGGCTCCGCCCACCGAGGAGTTCACAGCTCTGGAGGCGGGAAGAACCAGGCAGATGAGTGTAGGAAGTGAAAGTAGAAGGAAGTGAAGTGGTAGAGGAGCAAAGGAGAAAACTGCAGTAAAGGAGTAAAAGTGACAGTAAGAAAGCCTGAAGCTGGTCCGGGTGTGTGCCCCGGACTGAGACAGCAAGGTCAGAAGACGGCGGTGACTGTCTGGAGGGGTGATTGCTCGGAGGTTCCTGGAAGGACCGCGGACGGGTGGTGACCCGGCGGTCTGGAGCAGTGTACAAAGAACAGTCAGCACCAGGGCAGGGGCCTCTCGGACCCCGGCAAGGCTAGGAGTCGTCATAATTTGCCAAATCCGTCAGTGAAGGGGACAGCTATCTCCCAACAACCAAGTCCCGATTGAAGGCAACAGCCCAACCATTAAAGCAGAGACACCGCCACCGCCAGGGCACCAGTTTCTGAGGGCCAGCGCCTGCGGGCAAAGAGTAGAGCTCCTCCGGTCCAGCTTGAAGCCGGGGAGCGGGTTACCGGTGGGAACCCATCGCAACCATCAACAACATAGGTGCAGGACAAAGGGACTTCACCGTCACCTACTGGGGAAAGCAAGTGCAGCCGTCCGTGGGAACCGTCTTTCCAGCCGTGTGTTTTACCGAGAACTGTGTCATCGTCTCAGGCTGAGTGAGTACCACAGTGCCGCAAGGCACAGCGCTGCCCCTGCGTCCCTGCGCCCACCAAGCCCTGCATCTCCCACCTCATCACTGGGCCCCGGGATCACCAACCCCTACCCACGGAGGGGCAACACAACAACTTGCTTCTTTACACCATCACTCCCGGGATCCCCACACCAAGCAGCGGTGGTGCTAACAAATCACCACAACCGTGGGTGGCGTCACGGACAATAGACTATATCCCAAAACCCAATCCCCTTTCACTCAGGGGCGAGGAGCGCCGCTCGAGAACCCCCGGGGATCCGGCCCACCGCTCGAGCCACCACTGAGCAGCAGCAGCCGGACCCGAGCAGAGGGGTGAGCGCAGTGCTGACACCCTCCTCCCCGCCCGCGACAACTACATGGGGTATAGTCGTTACCTTTGAGCCGGTATCTAGGAGGGCAGATGTACAACCCCCGTGTCAGCAGCCGGGCTGCTCGGATCTGGATCCGCGGTGGCTCAAGGGGTCTCCGGACCCGGGGGTTGCACGGACACTCGAATTAAAAGGGGGGTATGTAGTTGGGTCCCGCTCCCCAGTATGGCTAACTGGGTGAGCTTGCTCTCAGGGTTCACGGCACACCCCCGCCACCAACACCGAGTCCCGGGGCATCCTCCCTACCCACGGAGGGGTTAAACACCTACACCTGATTCTATAAAAAAAAACTGATGGGACCAATTCATTAAAGCTTTTATATCAGAGAAGAGGGGGAAACATTTAAAAAAATAATTTTATATATATATATATATATATATATATATATATATATATATATACTGTGTATATATTTACTGTATATATAATATACACACACACACACCCCATGTATCCACTGTCAGGTAGGAGAAAGTGGGTATAGAGAAGGCACGTCTTTCAATACTTTGGGACGTGATCCAATGTAATCCTGCCATTATAATTTTGTTTACACACTGGTGCACAGGCCCCTCTCTCACTGATGATACTTTTTTTTGGCTAATTATGCATTATTTGGACTGTTTTTAATAAGAATTTAATAAAGACAATTTTAATAGGGATTTTATCAAGTGGTTTGAATTTTGGTGTTGATCCCTACGGTTTCATTAGTTTTGGTTTATTTCTATGGTGACATGTATACCAGGATACGCCCAGGTTGGGGGGCATCATTAGATAATGGGGGAGGGGAGAACAACATCTATGTTCTTATAGCATTTCGATTGCTACGAGGGCCCATGCATGTGGGAAGAGGGGGAAAGTCGAAATTTTGAAATGGGGCACATCAGACGCTAATTACTCTACTGTTCACCATTCTTCCGATCAGTGCAGTTTCCAGTTGTTGGACCCTATGATCAATAGGTTATCATTGATCCTGTGCATCGGTGATAAGTTGTCTTCACCATAAACTTCCTTTTAATATAAACTACCATAATTGTACATCAGTTATTGTGTGTGCACAGTAGATCTGCAGGAGCTGCCTGTGTTTTGCAGTCGATGCTCCACTATAATGGGGATAACAGCTGTGGAGACACGGGGGGCCAGTGGGTGCTCTCGTCCGCTGGCCCGGCTGCCTTTAGAAAGACAGCATGGCCCAGAGCTCATCCCAAATGAACGCCCGACCTCCTTAACTGTGGGCGGAACACTACTCAGATAACACAGGATGAGGGAATCACAATATTAAGACTGTATTGGATCCCCAAACAATTAACGGCACATAACACATGACCAGTAAAACACTCAAATGTAACAGGCAACAGAGTCTCACCCTTCCGCTGGTCTCACCAAGGATTATAATGTCCATGCCTCAGAGTTTCCAGGGCTACTTACTCCAATCCAGCAGCACCCCGCTTTCGGCGGGCACCCACCGAGAATGGAATAACGGCAGATTTAGGAAGCTGGTTGAGGTCCGCAAAGTCTGTAGTCAGATGACTGGATTGTCCCAAGCTGGATTCCTTCCTTATGTAGTCCTTGATATCAAAGCCGAATCCTTGCATTCAATGCTGAAGTCCATGTAGTATTATAATCCAGGTTTGATAATGGCTTGCCAATCGGATCCGCAGGTCCTAGATTGGTAGCATGTAGCAAGAGTCTCCCTGGGCAATGGACAGTCTTCACGATTGGTGGATAAGACTGGGCTCTTATTGGCTAGATTTCAAGTCGTATACAGAATATTCCAGTAATGATGGTCAATGGCAGAGACGAGGGAGAGACAGCCATCCAGCAAACACATCTTAATACAATAGGTGTCTGGCGTTCAGTGGCCAAAACAATTACATGAGTCAACAGAAACTTCAATACTAAACTCCCAAGAGTCTTGTAGAACAATGAGGGCTTATCCCCATCTATAAACAAACTGTCTTCATGTCTGGCTGAATTTTAAGAAAGTTAACCCATGCTAGGCAGTGAGTGTCCATGTCGTCACAACAGCTACCAGGTATTTGCGTATCACTGTAGGGTGGCCCCCAGAGTCAATTCCTCCTGTGGGCCCCAGACACCAGTCCGACCTTGACAGGAAGCATGTCTGAAAAGCCTAGTCATTGCTGCACCTCCAACAAGTGGCCAGAGATATGGAGCAGCTGGGGATGTTGGAATACAAATCACTACAGATATGACATGAACGTTATATCGGTGATATATAAACTGTAAGATGGTGATTAAGGCTTCAATTAAATAATTATGTTGTCTGTAGCTGCACAAGGGGAAATTCACGCCATCCTTATTTATATATGACACGCCCACTCCAGGACCGGAGGTGCTCAGAACTGGGCCGGACTAGTCCGGGGATGTCAGCGGTGGCGGTGCTCGGCTCCGTGACCCTGGCAGTGTCTTTTGATAAATGAAGGGGAGAAGATGATGGGAGTTATAGTCAATATTAAATAAAGTATGTGACGCCACTTGCGGTGTGCGGCTGTGAGAGGGAGCTGCCCTGCGTAGTATCTCACGGCTGGGGCTGTTGGTATTGAGCAGCTCGGATGTTATGGCCCTCCGCAAGTAGAGCTAAGCCCCAGGGAAGAATGATGGTGGTTGTAGTATAGTGAAAGTTGGTGATTCAGAGGTGTGGGAAGAATTCAGATGACACAGGGACTGCAGTTCAACTTGTTCTTTACTCACTAGTTCTGTGGTACCGCCACCCACCTGGTGCTGGTCTCTGCCAATGTGGGTCTCAGGTGATCCTGTGTTTCTTTGATTCCAGTGCTGGTGTTGTGACCTGGTGAGCTCTTCCTCCATGCACCCTTCTAAAATTGGTGGGTCCCCGTGGCCTGAAGCGTTTTGGGTTCCATTCCTGGTCTCACAGTCCTGGCCCATATGGTAAGCAGCTTGAACCTCTCAATGGGTTGGACCTCTGTCCCAGTTCCCAGGTTCCCTCTTGCTGCTGTACCCCAGACTCTAAAGTCGGTGAGGAACCTTGATGATCCCCTCACCTGGCAGATTTAACAGGGTCCTCCTGAACTAGGGCTCTGCATCCCACCTGTGCTCAGTCTCGTGAGTACTGACACTGTACTCTCCCCGGCGACCGTACTCCTTTAGCCCACCGATGTCACTCCTCATGTTTCTCACTGGACCTGAGTCTTCTCACACCCTCCCTGACTCAACGTCAACTCCTGACTGACTTTCAAATGTCCCTGTCAACTGTCCAGAGTAGCCCCTCCCCCTCCTGGGTTTCTGACAAGCGGGATTGGATAGGTCCCGACCAATAGGTGACCATCCATCAGATCTGTCTCTAGCCTGTTACCCTGTCTGGAAAAAGGGCAAAGAAATGTGTGTGTTTTAAATGGTGTTGGGTTTCTGGGAGAGGTTGGTTTTTGGTGACGGAGGCGTTGAGGCCAGCGCCCATGTGCAGTGCTGGCTGCGTTTTATCGATGACATTTTTATGATTTGGCAGGGCACAACGGGGGAGCTTGAGCTTTTTATGCAGAATCTTAACCGCAATGATTTTGGTATCAGGTTAACATATAAATATAGTAAAACCCATATAGATTTTCTTGATATCAACATTTCGGTGGATTCGTGTAGTATGGTACAAACTGACGTTTTAGAAAGAGTGCCTCAACTAATGCATTTTTACATGCTTCTTCAGCCCATGACCCCTCGACTCCTCGACCATCCACACCATCCCTACGGGCCAATTCCTGCGTATGAGACGCATTTGCTCCACTCAGGAAAAATTTGAGGCACAATCAAGTGACTTACGTCATCGCTTCCTAGATAGAGGTTATAGTAAGCGGAACATCAAGCGGGGTTATTTAAGTGCTAAAAAGACCCCCCGTAATGAATTACTGCAATACAAGAAGAAAACCTCTAAACAGGATCCAGTGATCAGATTTATTAGTACTTACAACGCTGAGTGGGACACCATGCGTTCCGTCCTCAAATGGCATTGGCCGGTTCTCAGAACGGACCCTGTTTTGTCCAGTGTTTTAACTGACTCTCCATCTATGACCTCTCGGAGAGCACCCAACTTACGAGATGCACTGGTTCATAGCCACTATGACCCCCGCATTAGGAATCCCTTTGGTAGTAGGGGACCTAATCACGGATGTTTGCCATGCGGCCATTGCATGGCGTGCCCCAATGTCCTCCGTTGTGCCACTTTTAACTCTGCTGATTGCGGACGTGTTTACGGGATCAAACATCACATCTCATGTGGCACAACTCATGTGGTTTATTTTGCCACATGTGCATGCTCCCTCATCTATGTCGGACTCACATCCCGTGAGCTCCGGGTACGGGTGAGGGAGCATGTGAGGGAGATTGGGGCAGCCAGGTCAACGGAGGATGTCTCTCTCCTCAAACATTGCCACGTCACTTTATGAAGTGTCATAATTGTGACCCCAGTTCATTAAAGGTGAGGGACATCGATGTCATCCATGGAGGCAATAGGGGTGGCAATCTTAAAAAACTATTGGCCCGCCGTGAGGCAAGGTGGATTGCCGTCTTGGGAACCCTTACCCCCAAAAGCCTTAATGAGAACATCAGTTTCTCGTCATTCTTATGATTTTGTTTTGTCTTTCAGTTTCTTCTCTGTTGGTTATCATTTATTTATTATTTTTGTTTTACTTGTTTGTTCTCATTTCTTTATTCCTTGGATGCCTTCATCTATTTATTTATTTATCATTTTTCGTTTCTTTTTTTAACTTTCAGATATAAATTTTCATCTATTGTGATTTGTGTACTGCGCCCCTGTTTCCATCTTATTATGACACTGACTGCATTTGAGGATTCAGATGTATTTGCGGACATGAAAATATACCTTCACCCTGGACCAACTACTGTTGCTACCATGTGACTTACTGCCTAATGATATTATATTCATATATCTTTTATTTTGTGGCACTCTCTGTCTTGATACACATCTGCAATCTATTTCAATGTTTATATTCTTACCCCCATTAGAATACACTGCTTGTGCTCGTGCGTTCGTGCTCCTCTTCCCCCGCCCTCCGTCTCTGGTGTCCTTAGGGCTTCTGCGCTTGCGTGGTCGTCATGGCTGTTGCCGTGCCGCCCGCGCATGCGTAGTGTGCTCGGACGGCTGGATCAGGTGGATGGGGTGGGGAGGACCATGCACGCATGCGCCGCTATAGCAATGTCCTGATGCGCGATCAGCTGATCGCTATGAAGTCATCAGATGGAGGGTTTAAAACAGCGCACACCGCATCCTGGGATCACTTCTCTTTTTCCATGATGAAGCTGGTGGTTACCTTACTTTTGTGAAACGTACGTAGGGTGTCTTTCTTTGGTCCCAGGATCCATGGTTTGCTGATCTTTGATGCCTGTATTTGTGTGTTGAGACTGTATTGAATGCTGGTATGTGCACCTTTATTGTAAGGCGGCCCCTTGCACTATGAGCATTTTGGCTCTGGCTTGCACATCCAGTTCTTGTTTACATATCGTGTAGCACACAGGCACTTTATATATGTTATTAACCATTTCTATGTCCGTTATTTCTATCATATTTATTTGGGCTCTGTGCAATTTATTGTAATTATTGTCCCTGTGTTTATCGGACATCCATTTATACCTTGTCTTTACCTTGTTGATTAGCTTATAACCATTGTTTCTGGGTCCTCCTTTCACTACTATCTTTTACTTCTCTTTCTTTTAACCTCTAGGGGTTTTTTAATTGCCACAGTATCCTCTAATAAAGTCATTTCTTCAAGCATTTATACTCTTGTTTCTTCAGTTTTTTTCAATTTATCCCTTTGCCTAATCCAGATATTTAAACCCAGGCCGGGGATTCACACGTGGATTATGTGCTGCAAGTCATTTTGTAATGGATGCAGAGATCAGGTCTTACAGTCTTTGTATAATAAATCACTAGTAATGCTGCCCAGTGTACTGCCAGTGATTGCCCTGACCATTGTACGTGCTACTCAGGAGCATGTACAGACCGCAGTGGTAGAGCCCCCCTACTCCGAGCAGTGTGACCCCCTTAAAGGTCTTTTCCCACAAAGTAAAATGATTACCTACAAATGGAATAAGTGATAAATGTATAATGCAACGACTGAAAGCCCACCGAATCTGAGCATGTAGCAATGCTATAGGGAGCATCCATGATCACGTCTAAATTTACCCTTTGTCCCATAGAAATGAATAGATATGTGGCCATTCATTGTGCACCACTGCTCCATTCACTTCTGGGTATTGGTTTTTATAACCAAGAAGTTTGTCTATTGATGTGAAAGGACCGATGCTCAAGCATTCGCTTCATCGTTCTTTTCTTTTTGCTGGCGAATGAGTTAAGAATGATTTAGGCTGGGGCGACACGTTTTTTGCAGCAGAAATTCATACAAGTTGCACAGCAGAAACATTTGTGCAACTTTTCTGCAAAAGTATAGGCATCATTAATTTATATTGATGCCCTGTCCTTTCACTTATAGAGAAAAAAAGGGATTTGTCAGCTCACCTGTTGCCCCGACTGCTGGATATCCTGGGTGCTCGGCATCCGCTGGTAAGTTCCAACCAGCTGCAGATAAGTAATAAAGAAGGGAATAGGATCCAGCACAAATTCCTTGTTTAAGATAAAATCATCATATTCTTTATTCCAAAAGTTTTAAAATCGCATGAAGACCGAAAAATAGTATTGTAACATGGAGATGCTTAACGCGTTTCGGACTACAGGTATAAAAACAAAAGAGTCCTTAATCTTATGATTAAAGACTCTTTTGTTTTTATACCTGTAGTCCGAAACGCGTTAAGCATCTCCATGTTACAATACTTAAAACTTTTGGAATAAAGAATATGATGATTTTATCTTAAACAAGGAATTTGTGCCGGATCCTATTCTCTTCTATGTAACCTGTCCTTTCACTCTATCTGTACACGCCGCCAGCATCTCAAAGGCCAATGGCAGCAGGTGGTGAAGATGGCGGAATGAAATCACTGCTTAGCACCATCTGTGATATGTGACACAGTAGGAAGAAGGAGCAGCTCATCATGGGACCCGGGATAGGTGAGATTAAGATTCTTTAAATCTCCATTTAAACAACACCATAGAGGAAAACATTATACTACATGGGGGCCAGTTTGGGCATAGCTCCCACCCATCCCAGTAGGACAGTCCTGATTTGAGGGAACTGGGACAGGTCAGGGTTATATCCCAACTTTCAGTCACTCTTTAGCCTGTGCAAGCTTCACTGCATGTGTTGCTAAGTTCCTTCGGTGACTCAAGGGAAGGGGTCAGCAACATCTCTGTACATATGTGATGCCCTGGTCTATCAGGTCGTCACAGGGTATTGTGCAATCTGCCCTTCTGTACAGTATCCACCTCCTCCTTGGTTACAGGTCCCTGACCTTTGGTGTTGCTAAGAACAAGCTAATCAAAACCCTAGGAACACTCTGCACCACACCCTCCAGACACACCAGTGGCTAACCTGGAGGGAATAGGGTCGCCCACTGGGGGGGTTGGTTAAGGGGAGGTCAGGAGTGTCAGGAGACAGTCAGTTGAGTGGTGACTCTCAAGAGGAGAGGTCAGGAGCTGGGCTCCTTGATACTACTAGGTGGCAGACGGTCTGGGCCTGGTAGGAGCTGGACCCCGGTCACAGGGGATCGTGACAAGGGGCACGGACTGCCGAGGAGGACAGCCGGCGGCCTTCTGCCATCACCGGACAGGGGCCAGGGCACGACAGGGTACGTGGACCCTAGGTCAGGAAGGAGCTTCAGGCGTTTTGACAATTTACACGACGACGACGGAGCCTTCAAGATCCGTTCTCCACCCACTCCAAAATCGGGGTACTAGCGCTGGTTGACCTCAGTTGTCGGTGTCAGCATTATTGGACTTAGTGAGTACACAAGTGACCCTTACGTCCCAACGGCACCTCCCCGTCACAATCACCGAGTCCCGGGGCAATCTACCCTACCTGTGGAGGGGTTAAACACCAGGCTGCCCACACCATCGCCACCGGGTATTCCCAACCGCAGTGGTGGTACTCCACCTTAGCACACACCACGGGTGGTATCACGAAATTTCCACATCATCCCCTGTAAATACTCCCCTTTTATTCCGAGGGGCTGCGCAACCCCGACCCCCGGGTCCGGAGATCCCTCGAGCCACTGCAGATCCGGATCCGAGCAGCCCAGCTACTGACGCGGGGGCGGCACACCTTGGAAACCTTGGCGTCACGAACAGGATCCGAGCAGGACCCACTTACCTGGGTGACATGCGCCTTGACAGCCAAAAACCGCGAGTCAAAATTCCTTTTCCTGCCAATTCTGCCATTTTCCGCCATCTTTTCGCACAAAACGCCATCTTCCCCCTGAAAGCGCGCGAAGCAGAAGCCCCGCCCTTTATCCTGAGTGTGAGGCTGGAACTGAAAGTTACCAGAGGGCCACAGCGCGCGAAGGAGTGTTGAGTGAAAACCGAGGGGGCGTGCCGGAATGTAACTACAGTGGAAGAGAAGCAGGGACACCAGGACTCTGCCATAACGTTCCTGGACGACGCAGAGGCAAGATGGCGGAGCAGGACTTGTCAACGGAACATGCTTTTCCTGGGACCGCGATCTGGATTGAGGAGGAGACAGAGCAGCTGTGCAGGAGAATGCAGACGCAGTTCCTGTTTATCTTGAACCACTAGAGGGAAGAGATGAGGAGCCTGGCGATAGCGGTGCGAGCCCGTGAGATCGAAATCCCACGTGAAGAGAGGGTAAGCGGTTACCCAGTCCCTACTGATTGCCCAAATCCGGCCATAGCGGCTGAGGGATCCGGACTGCCCCCGCTCGCGGTGAGCACTCCACCGTCACCTACCCCGTCCTCGGTGGACGCTGAGCTGCCCACGCCAATCCCGGCAGCGGAACCTTCAGTACCTTTAAGTAAAGCTCCAGCTGCAGAAACCCGAGGAGGATAGCCGGCGGCCTTCTGCCATCACCGGGCAGGGGCCAGGGCACGACGGGGTACGTGGACCCTAGGTCAGGAAGGAGCTTCAGGCGTCCTGACAATTTACCCGACGAAGACGGAGACTTCAAGATCCGTTCTCCACCCACTCTAAAATCGGGGTACTAGCGCAACGAGGGGGATAGGACTTTCCCACTACACAGTCCCAAAAATCTCAAGCGTGAACCCTGAGAGCATGCTCATCCAGTTAGCCATACTGGTGAGCTGGACCCGATTAGTTTCAGGCTAAAGGGACCAAACAGAAGACAAGGTGCCAAGGCAAAGGTCACAGGCTAACAGGCAACACGAATGGGCACGGGATCCAGGCGTGTTCCCTCCAAGCGGCAGCGGTGTCCAGAACTTTGGTTTACCTCAGTTGTCGGTGTCAGTGTGATGCCCTGGACTAGTCAGGTCGTCCCAGGTAGTCCCATGCACACACACACCCCCTCCCTGAAAAGGTGACAGCAGCTAAACTTAAAAAACCTTGTCACCACCCTCCAGGTTTGATGTCCACACCAGGGGGGTGGAGCCAGGTGGTTGGTTCCACCCACCGAGGAGTTCACAGGCCTAGAGGCGGGAAAAAGACACAAGTTCTAGAGAGAGTAGTCTTGACAGTGAAGGGGAGAGGTCGAGTTCAAGGGCAGAACTGTGACCAGGCCTGCCAATAGTCTACTCAGGTGACTGGGTTGGAGCCCAGTTACCTCTGGCAAGGAGGCAGATGGTGGTGGCCGTCTGCAGGAGCTGGGATTACAGCCGGTGGAACCGTAGGGAGCGGGGTCGGGCGGTGGCCCGCCGGTACCGAATCAGGGAACCGATTGGAAACCGGAGCACCAGGAGGGGTACTCAGACCCAGTACGATGCCCCGAACCGACAGGGCCGAGTCAAATCAACTGATTGAGGACTGGACTTAAGGACCTTTCCCACACAAGACCCGTTAGAAGACAACAGCCCAACCATACAGGGTAAAGCCACCGCCAAGGCATAGAGACCCAAAGGGCCAGCGTCTGTAGGGAAACAGGGCTCTACCGGCAACCAGCAAGCCAGGGAGCGGACTACCATTGCTTAGGCATAGGAGTCAAACATTCACACAAAGAGGTGCAGGAGAAAGGCGGAAACCACCAACCTGTTAAGGGAGAAGCTGCAGCCGGCTGCGGACCCCGTTCATCATCCCGTTTGGTTTACCAGAGACTCCAGTATATTGTGTCATAGTGAGTACACAAGTGCCTTCGGGCCGTGCACCGCGCCGCACGGCACCAGCATCCAGCCTGCGCCTGTCCCCTCGCCTCAGCACCTCCCTTGGGCCCCCGGGACCATCACTCCCCTACCCACGGAGGGGTCAACACTAAGCTGCACAACACCGTCCCCGGGAGGCCTAGTTAACGGCAGCGGTGGTGTCCATCTATTCACCACAACCTGTGGGTGGCGTCACGAACTTACATCCCTTCCAAACCACCACAGCCCCGGCCGTGGAACTCCCCACCGAAGTCCCTGCATGTAGCGCCAGCCCCCTTGCAGAGCGACGTGACCCCTGGGTCCGTGAGGAGCTCAAGCCACCCACTGTACAAGCACGGATCCGAGCGGCTCGGCGGTCGCAGTCGAGCCCGTGGGGCGGTACATCAGCGTTATTGGACCGAGTGAGTACACAAGTGACCCTTACCGTCCCAACGGCACCTCCCCGTCACCATCACCAAGTCCTGGGGCAATCTCCCCTACCCGTGGAGGAGTTAAACACCTGGCTGCCCACACCATCGCCACCGGGTACTCCCAACCGCAGCGGTGGTACTCCACCTTAGCACACACCACGGGTGGCGTCACGAACTTTCCACATCATCCCCTGTAAATACTCCTCCTTTTTTCCAAGTGGCCGCACGACCCCGACACCCGGGTCCGGAGATCCCTCGAGCCACCGTGGATCTGGATCCGAGCAGCCCGGCTGCTGATGCAGGGGCAGCACACATACTAAGGGCTCCTTCACACGTCCATGTTTCTGGTATGTGTGACGTCCGTTTTTACATGTACTGGAGACACGGACACACATAGACCCATAAAAATCAATGGGTTTGCACACACCAATGTGTTCGTGTGATCCACACGTAGACATGTCCATTTTTTTCTGGTAGCACAGTTGTCACATGGCCCGCACACTGATGTACTCCATGTGACACGTACTGGAGAGAACACATGTCTGTGAAATAAAATGCTTTTCTATATTCACCTGTCTCCACTGCTGATGTCTCCAGCACTGCTGTCGCTTCCAGGCCCGCTCATTATGCTCATTATGCTCATTGCATATTCACTGCACATCGGACCAGAAGCATCAACAGCGCAGAAATTTATGCTGTCCGTGTGCTATGCGGATGTCACACGGATAGCACACGCACACACCTACATCACGGACTGTACAAAACATGTGTGTTTTGCACTGCCGTGTGAAAGAGGCCTTACATTCATTTAATTGGCTTAGTGTTCTCTTGATATGTGGTCTTCGATGGGATTCCAACTCCCAACCTGTAACATTGAGAGCAGCACCAATAACTACCGTATGAACCTCAGGCTGCCCTGTACATGACGGTGGAATGTATTCTTCTATGTGGACGTAGTAAATTAGCAGGAGCAACCTGAATTTAACACTTGGCTCTCCATTCTAATGGGTATAAGGTTGTTTGGATTTAGCTGTAGCGTGGGCCGGGGCCCTAAAGTCAATTCTACTAGTGGGCCCCAGGCTTTCCTATAAACCTCAGTGTTTCTGAGTGGGGAATAAAATTGGGAGAAATTGTAAGAAAACAACCATAAGATGTGGCGGAGAGCTCATCCTTTTTGGACATGAAGTTGAGCTTTCACAATGTTGTAATCATTTTTTTTTAGAATGTGGAGGGGTTGAAAAAAGAATTATCAGGCAATAGCGGGTAGAAAATAACATAGTGAGAATCCTATAGAGCAGCACATTCAGAACAGTCAGCTTCATGTGGGTTGGTGAAGCAATGTGCGCAAGGGGAGACACAATGGCTCTCGTAAGAGTAATTCACTATATATTGAATTTTGCTTTATGAAACGTGCAATCTACAAGAATAAAGATGCTCCTTGTAATATGTGATATAGATGTTAATGCTCTTCTGCGAGGCTGTGGACAAAGCATACTACAAGGAGCTGGAACTTCATGGAAGCTGGAGAACGGTGCCAATAGACTATGCTTGGTCACCATAATCATCTTTCATCTTGTTCCCTGTCCTGACCTCGCTGACTCCAAGACTAAGCTGATTATATATTACTGAATGGATCATTTGCAGTCAGTTTTACAATATTTACAATGCCTTGAAAAAGTATTCATACCCTGTGAATGTTTCACATTACATCTAGAAACTTAAATGTATTTTATTTGGATTTTATGTGATATACCCACACTAAGTAGCCAGTATTTGTGAAGAGTAAAGGGAATCATACATGGTTTATTAAATATTTTATAAATATAAATCTGAAAATTATGACATGTATCAGTATATGTATATGTAGTCAGCCCCCTGTAGTCTGATAGTCCTAAATAAAATCGTATGTGACCAATTGCCTCCACAAGTCACTTAGAAAATTGAGTCCACCTGTGAGTAATTTATTCTCAGTATAACTACAGCTGTTCTGTGAAGACCTCAGAAGTTTGTTAGAGAACATTAGGAATCAAACAGCATCATGAAAACCAAAGCACACACCAGACAGGTCAGGGATAAAGTTGTGGAGAAGTGTAAAGCAGGGTTAGGTTGTAAAAAAATAGTCCAAGCTCTGAACATTTCACAGTAGTATGGCACAGCTGCAAACCTACCAAGACATGGGCGTCCACCTAAACTGACATCACAAGCAAAGAGAGCAGAGATCCACAGTTCAGGTGGGAGAATCTACTCACAGGACAACTATTAGGCCACATTCAGTACTTAGTCAGTATTTTACATCAGTATTTGTAAGCCAAAATCAGAAGTGTAACAGTCAGAGGTAGTATAATTGGAAATACGGGCACCATGTCTGCATTTTTCGCCTACTACTGGTTTTGGCTTACAAATACTGAGATAAAATACTGAGCAAATACTGAATATGTGCACGTGGCCTTAGTCATATACTCCACAAATTTGGCCTTTATGGAACAGTGGCAAGAAGAAAGCCATTTTTTATAAGCAATCCAAAAGAAGTCTCGTTTGCAGTTTGAAAAAAGTCAAGTAGGGGACACAGTGAGATGTGGAAGAAGGTGTTCTGGTCAGATGAAACCAAAGTAGAACTTTTTGGGCTAAATGCAAAATGCTATGTGTTGCATAAAAGTAACACTGCACATCAGACTAAAAACACCATCCCCACCATGACACATGGTGGTAGCAGCATTCTGCTGTGGGGAGGCTTTTATTCAGCAGGGTCAAGGAAGCTGGTCAGAGTTGATGGGAAGGTGGATGGAGTTAAATAGAGGTGGATCCTTGAGGAAAACCTGTTTGAGGCTACTTGAGACTGGGGCGTAGGATCACCTTCCAGCAGGACAACAACCCTAAACATCCTGCGAGAGCTACAATGGATGGTTTAGTAACATACATAGTTTCTAAGGCTGAAGGAAGACCTTATGTCCATCTAGTTCAGCCTATTTTTAGTGCCGCTGTTCTGCAGTGTTGAATCTGTGGAAGGCAAAAACCCACAGAGTAGAAGCCAATTTTCTTCATAGGGAAAAAAAAATATTTCACGACTCCTAAGCTGGGTCAACTTTCTACCTATATTATTATGTTATTCAGAACCTTCTACACTGTTGCTATCAAGAATCCATTCCTCTCTTAAATTCATTCAGTGAGTTGGCCATCACCACTTCCTCAGGAAGAGAGTTCCTGGGACTCACTGCTCTTACCGTGAAGAACCCTCTTCTATGCTGGTGCAGAAATTTTCTTTCCTCCATTGAAGAGAATGCCCCCTTGTTCTTGTCACAGTCCTTGGTACAAACAGATCATGGGAGAGATCTCTATATGGCCCTCTGATATATTTATACATATTTATTAGGTCTCCCCTAAGGCGGGCTTTGCACACTACGACATCGCAGGCCGATGCTGCGATGTCGAGTGCGATAGTCCCCGCCCCGGTCGCAGCAGCGATATGTGGTGATAGCTGGCGTAGCGAAAGTTATCGCTACGCCAGCTTCACACACACACTCACCTGCCGTGCGACGTCCCTGTGGCCGGCGGCCCGCCTCCTTGTTAAGGGGGCGGGTCGTGCGGCGTCACTGCGACGTCACACGGTAGGCGGCCAATCAGAGCGGAGGGGCGGAGATGAGCAGGATGTAAACATCCTGCACACCTCCTTCCTTCCGCATATCCTACGGAAGCCGCAGTGAGGCCGGTAGGAGATGTTCCTCGCTCCTGCGACTTCACACACAGCGATGTGTGCTGCCGCAGGAGCGAGGAACAACATCGGACCATGGCGTCAGCGTAATTATGGATTACGCCGACGCTGTACCGATGATACGATTACGACGCTTTTGCGCTCGTTAATCGTATCATCCAGGCTTTACACACTGCGACGTCGCATGCGATGCCGGATGTGCGTCACTTTCAATTTGACCCCACCGACATCGCACCTGCAATGTCGCAGTGTGCAAAGTGCCCCTAAGTCTTCTCTTTTCTAGAGTAAATAGACCTAGTTTTGATAACCTTTCTTGGTATTGTAATGCACCCACTCCATTTTTTATTTTAGTAGCCCACCTCTGAACCCTTTCAAGTTCAGTAATGTCTTTCTTGAGCACCGGCGCCCAAAATTGCACACAAAAAGCATAGATCAAAGCATATTCATGTGTGTGAATGGCCCAGTCACAGACCAGACCTAAATCCTATTGAGAATCTGTGACAAGATATGGAAATTGCTGCTCACAGACATCTCCATCCAATCTCACTGAGCGAGAGCGAGTGTGCAAAAAAGAATGGCTGAAAATTTCAGCCTTAACATGATAATCTTCATACCTATGGGTCGTGGATCTTGCGGCAGCTATATAAGTGCTTAATACTGGCTGTGTGTCACATTAACTCATATTTGGGTAAGACCTTATTGCACTTGTTTATCCACAGAATCAGCCTCCATATAAGCAACGTTGGTAGAGACAGATTTAAAAAAACTTACAACAGTAATGCAGCGAAAGGTGGTCCTACAAAGTACTCAGGGGGCTGAATACAATTGCACATCTCAATTTTCATATTTATATTTTTAGAATATTTTGAAAATATGTATTATTTCCTTTACGCATCAAAAATACTTGTACTTTGGATGCGCTCACATGAGCCGTATGACTCGCAAGAGTCTCGCATCGCATCACCCATCACAACCGCATACTCTCTGGACAGGAGCGTCTCAGCTGCATAGAAATACATGCAGCCGGCCCGCCCCTCTCAGGAGAGAAGCCGGCCTCACCAGGTGATGCGATGCGAAACTCGTGCGAGTCATATGGCTCCTGTGCACGCACCCTTTGGTTGGTTGCTGTGTCTAGCACTGTAGCGTAAATGCATGCATCCTGTGTCCCCTGCACAATCTATGAAGATTATGCATAATCCATCCACATGTTGCGTTTGAGAGGGCAGCGATTTGGATGCTGAAATTTTGATCCAAATCGCTGCGCTCAAAAATGCGGCATGTCACTTCTTTCATGCGCTTTGGATGCTGCTTCCACTTTGTCTATGGGAGAGGCAGCATGTGGAGCGCATGAAATCCGCTTTTTTTCTTTTGAAACACTGCATCCATTATGGGGAGGTTAGGGTCACTGTGTACTCACTCAGTCCAATAACGCTGACACCGACATCTTGTAAACCAAAGTTCTGAGCACCGCTGCAGCAGGGAGGGAGCACGCCTGGATCCCGTGCCCGTTGGTGTTGCTTGTTAGCCTGTGGCATTTTCCTTGGCACCTTTCTACTGATTGGCCCCTGTAGTGTAGAACTAGTCAGGTCCCTCTCACCTGTATGGCTAACGGAGTGAGCTTACTCTTAGGGTTCACGCTTGGGAATTTCTGGGCTGTGTATTGGGAAAGTCCTATCCCCCTCGTTGCGCTAGTACCCCGATTTTTGGAGCGGGTGGAGAACTAATCTTGAAGGCTCCGTCCTCGTCGGGTGACTTATCAGAGTGCTTGAAGCTACTTACCGCCCGGCCTAGGGTCCATGTACCCCGCCGTGCCTTGGCCCCTGCCCGGAGATGGCACAAGGCCGCCGGCTACCCTCCTCGGCAGTACCGTGCTCCTTGTCACGATCCCCTGCGACTGGGGTCCAGCTCCTACCAGGCCCAGACCAATGTCTGCCACCTAGTAGTAACAAGGAGCCCAGCTCCTAACCTCCTGCAACTGACTTGTGACCTCTCCTCACGAGAGTCACCACACAACTCAACTCCTCCTAACACTCCTGACCCTCCCTTACCAACCCCCCAAGTGGACAGCCCTCTTCCCTTCAGGCTACCCATTGGTGTGTCTGGTGGGTGTGGTGCAGAGTGTTTCTAGGATTTTTATTAGCTTGTTCTTAGCAACACCAACGGCCATGGACCCATAACCAAGGAGGATGTGGATACCGTGCAGGAGGGCAGGTTGCACAATACCCTGTGACGACCTGATAGGCCAGGGCATCACAACAGCACTGATTTTAATAGAAAGTGTGTAATGCTTTATTTTCTGCCGGTGGCTGCAAGGGGATTAAATACTTTCTGTTGGATTCACCCCAGATCCCAGCTAACTAGCTGATCAAAACGAGTCTATCCATACCTCCCAACTTTTGAAGAACTATGTGGCGTGTGAAGCACATCGGGACAAATTTTGACCACATCCTTAGCCACACCCCAACCCACACCCATTTTACACTGAGGAACATTCAGCAGATGCTCCGGATTGTTCATTTATTTATAGTCATGTAGTGGGTGCTCATAACCCCTACTAAAGGACCGGAAATGTTGTTAATAAAAATGTCTGTTGATATTGATGTCTAGTGTTAGGGCACCCCCTAGTGGCCGGGTGGGACGGCTGTCACCACAGGGAGAGGAGGAGCCGGCAGAAACCAGGGGGGGAGAGAGTGTGTATGTGTGGGAGAGAGGTTGTTGGATCCGGGACGTGAGAGGGTGAAGATCTAGGGGCAGAGTGTGGGGGCTGAATGAAGAGGGGACGCCGGAGAGAAAGGAGGTGACGGATCCTCGTGAGTGAAGCAACCGGTGTGGGTCCGGGGTGTGTGTAACCGACAGTGGGAGCCCGGTGAAGCGGAGTAACCAGGGCACAGCCCCACAGGAGGATTTGTCAGGGCAGGTTGTCCCCCAGCCCAGGAAGTTTTACTTGTTTGCAACAGCCGGAACTGCGTGTGTCAAGAGTGTTAATAAATATGTCTTTTATTTGCATCACATCTGGCCTGAAGACTATTTGTGCCGCTATCGACGACAACACGACCACACTCTGCCCCACCAAGCTAGTCCCCAACATTGAAGGAGTGATAGAGCCAGGGGTGTGCCTTGAATTCACTGCTGCCACGACTACACAGCCAGAGGCGCCCCTGGCCCCTCACTTCATGTGGCGTATTCGGCAGGATGCGAGTCCCCTGCCAGGGACCCAAGAAGCTGGAGATCAGGTGGTGCCTGGGGCACAGGATCCCGACTACGGGAGAAGATTTCCAGTCCCCTGGTGGGAAGAGAACACAGTGCCCGCAGCGTTGGACCGGGCACAAGATGGCGGCAAGAGGGCCGTTATCTGTGAAGATGAGGAAAGGGCGCGAAGGGTTGGCGCCAAAAGAAGAGCCTGGGGCTGGCCGGTGCCGAAGAAGAGGTACAGAGTACTCCGCCCAAAGAGGGGAGGCGCCAGTCCCAGGGCATTGAGGAAGACATACGAAGTGGGCGGTGTTCGGAAGAAAAAGAAGTACCGCCGCGGAGGAGTCAAGATGATGCGTGATGCTGGGGGAGGGATCTGTTTAAGAGCGGGAAACAAAGGCCCGCCTCCACTCTCCTCAGTCTCAGCTTTGACGCCGCCGCCATTGTTAGTACAACGATCGGAGACAGAGATGGAGACTTCTGGACAACCAGAAGAACTTGCCACCACCATGGCTCTGGTCAGCCTAGGCCGGGGGTGTCCCAAATTTGCTGCCGCAAGCGAGGCATCTCTAGTAGACCTTCCGACTGGGCCGGGAGGTTCCACGCGTCCCGAGAAGGTGACCTGGAAGACCACTTGGGATGCGAAGACCGGAGGTACGATTACGGAGGTACGGGCAACGTATGCCACCCAGCCACCAGTGAGAGACCGGATTCCGGGGATTACGTATTCCCCTTGGGAGACACCACAGCCTGGCGCCACCGCCGCCATACCTTCTGTCCCATCTGGGGAGCCGGCCGAAGTGCCTGCCGAGCGGCTGGAGGAAGACCACCTGGGCTTCGTTTGGGATCCGGTAGTCGTCCCGTCCCCCGTACCGCACCCCAGAGCTCCGTCCCCGGTACCCGACCCTGTCCGAGAACGCCTGCTTGCCGAAACCATCGTCCGGGAAATGTTGTCCGGTCCCGGCGGTGAGGAGCTGGCCCTGCAATTCACCACTGGCATAGTGGTGAAGTTCAACCAGCAGGAGGGCTACGGGTTTATCCGCGAAGCAAACACCGGGGACGATTACTTTTACAATCGGGTCCACCTGGACGTAGAGGGGCTGCCGAAACGTCTCCACACGCTCTACCCGGGGGAGAGGGTGCAATTCTTGCCCGATGCGGGGAGTCGTGGCCTGTTCGCGGTGGGGGTCACTCGGATGCCGACCGCCCGGGAAGCGGCCCAGTGGCAACAAGAGCTGGAGTGGGAGGAGCAACAGGAACGGCGCCGGAGCCACCCAAAACCGGTACCGACCGCGGCCTCTCATTCCAGCCGCACCTTGGCAGCTGCACCGGAAGTACCATCTGGCCCGACCGCTGACCCGGAGAGGGTTACCCCGGTGGTAGCGGTGAATCAGAGTGTGACCAACAGACCGGTCATAGTCCTGGACGTGCCGCAACCCGCGCCACAACCACCCCGGGTAGCGACGCCATCACCCCCGCCGGGAGCTGAAGAAGCTGTGCCAGCAGAGCCACCTTTTGCCCCCGTGTCATTCCGGAGAATACGCCGCCAACCGGGGCAGTCCCTGGGCGCCTACATACAGGCACAGGCGGAGGAGTGGAAGCGGTCCTGGCCTCCGGAATAGATCTCCGCAGATATCCTGTTTGAAGACCGGTATCGTTCCTAGACCGGCAGAAGTTTTTGTTCCAAAGGGTTAAAAGTTCTACGGGCCCGTTGCCCGCCACCTAAGACCGGGAGCGCTGTTGAGCCTCCGGGCGCCGCCTAAGACCGGGAGCGCTGTTGAGCCTCCGGGCGCTATTTAAGACCGGGAGCGCTGCTGCGTCTCCGGGCGCCACCTAAAGATCGGGAGCGCTGCTGAACTGGTGCCTCTGTTGTTGTGAACTGGACTAAAGGTTTTCTCATGTTATGTGTGTTTTAAAGAAGAGCCGTGCCGGGAGGCTCGGATTTTAAGAGGGGAGGCATGTAGTGGGTGCTCATAACCCCTACTAAAGGACCGGAAATGTTGTTAATAAAAATGTCTGTTGATATTGATGTCTAGTGTTAGGGCACCCCCTAGTGGCCGGGTGGGACGGCTGTCACCACAGGGAGAGGAGGAGCCGGCAGAAACCAGGGGGGGAGAGAGTGTGTATGTGTGGGAGAGAGGTTGTTGGATCCGGGACGTGAGAGGGTGAAGATCTAGGGGCAGAGTGTGGGGGCTGAATGAAGAGGGGACGCCGGAGAGAAAGGAGGTGACGGATCCTCGTGAGTGAAGCAACTGGTGTGGGTCCGGGGTGTGTGTAACCGACAGTGGGAGCCCGGTGAAGCGGAGTAACCAGGGCACAGCCCCACGGGAGGATTTGTCAGGGCAGGTTGTCCCCCAGCCCAGGAAGTTTTACTTGTTTGCAACAGCCGGAACTGCGTGTGTCAAGAGTGTTAATAAATATGTCTTTTATTTGCATCACATCTGGCCTGAAGACTATTTGTGCCGCTATCGACGACAACACGACCACACTCTGCCCCACCAAGCTAGTCCCCAACATTGAAGGAGTGATAGAGCCAGGGGTGTGCCTTGAATTCACTGCTGCCACGACTACACAGCCAGAGGCGCCCCTGGCCCCTCACTTCAGTCATAGCAGCCAGAACTTTCTCATGATCATGTAGCTTCACTATATGACATGTTGCTTTTTTGAGACTGTAACTGCAACTTTTTCCGTGTGTTTTTTTTAGCCTTAACATAGAAGCCGCTAGAGAAAAAAAACCCCACCAAAACCGCACAGTTCAGCGGCGCCTTAGACGCACAGTGGGTGCAGTTTCCATAAAGTCACATCCAATTTGCTTGGAAAGTTAAATACGGCAGAAATTCTGTGTAAAAAAAAAAAAAGCAGCATTTATACTACATGTGAACACGGCCTAAATGTCCAAGCAAAGGATGTGATTTCATGAAATATCTGCAAGCTGTGGGTCTAAAGATGCTTCCAAACTGTGTGGTTTGGGAGGTTTTTTTCTCTATAGGCTTCTGTGTAACCTGAAAAAAATGCAAGCAAAAAAAAAAAAAAACAGTCGTAGAGTAGCATTAAAAGCCCAGAGTCACATCTGCACCAAAAACGCATCAAATAAGAGGGAAAAGCATAAGAAAACCACAGCAAATACGTAATAATTAGAGAAAATTGCTCCAGTACACCTGGAGAATTTTTTTTTTTTTAAAATATGACATTTTTGTAATTATTTATAGTAGTTTTCTAGGAACAAAAAATCTAACTTTTTCTTCACCTTTAGAATGCAGGGACATAGAGATAATTCTATGTTTGTACAGATGTATCTCTACGTACCAGTATGATCATTTTCTGGGTTCCCTGCCTGCACTACAGGTCAAGACTACCATTGGTGCTGCGGGAGCTATGAGTAGTAGCTATCCAGAAACTGTTGACGGTGCGGGCTTCAAAGAAATGGTGCCCGGAGTCGGCACATGTGCAGATTGAGCTCTTGGCGCCACCTTCAAGCACCATTTTCCTTAAGTCCGCTGCTTGGAAAATATGGGCTGGAGGCAGCACATGTGCAGATGGGTTTTTGGCTGTCTTTGAAGCCCACACTACTAGCATTTTGTGGATGGCACCTACATCACATCACCTGCAGCACTGCCCACAGCACCGCCTTACTCCACCACCGCCCCTGCCTCCTGTGATTCCCGCTCCACCACCCCCTGGTAAGCTACAACCGAATTATAAGACGCACCCCCTATTTTCCTCCCCTATTTTTGGAAGGAAAAGTGTGTCTTACAATCCAAAAAGTAAGGTTTGTGCTGAGGACAAGATGGATATCATAACATAGGAAAGCTGGGTTCTGATAGAAAGAGGGATTTTAGATGGGAAAGCTAGGTGCTGAGGGAATGAGCCAAGTGTCAGCATCATTATCCTGTACCCCGAGTGTCAGTGTAATTATCCCGTATCCCGAGTGTCGGTGTACAGTTGGGTGGGGCCCAGGTCCAAATTTTGCATTGGGGCCCATTGAACTCTAGTTACACCACTGCCTGCAGGGTACACAAGGCCCCCTGCTGACGCCAGCATATGTCCACGCCCAACTGAAGTTTGACAATGAACATGTGTATGATCCAGAGGAGGTATGGGAGAAGGTCATGTGGTCAGATCAGACCAAAATAGAACTTTTTGATATCAACTCCACTTGCTGTGTTTGGGGGAAGAAGGATGAGATACATAAATATATATAACAACCCTATAATACAAATTACCAGCCTGCAGCTACCCTAGAAGTGGTGCATCACATTAGATGAACCAATTCTGGCTCTTCCCGATTGTCCTGGTTGAAAAGCCTATATTATTTCTCAATAAGTGGCAGGATTGCTTTCTAATTACTGATTGATTTCAGCTGGTGTCATGACTTTCCATGGCTTTTTGTTATTTCTCATTCTTAGGCGATCTTTGCACATTACGACATCGCATGCCGATGCTGCGATGTCGAGTGCGATAGTCCCCGACCCCGTCATACGTGCAATATCTTATGATAGCTGCCGTAGCGAACATTATCTCTACGGCAGCTTCACATGCACTCACCTGTCCTGCGACTTCGCTCTGGCCGGCGAACGGCCTCCTTCCTAAGGGGGCGGGCCGTGCATCGACACAGCGACGTCACACGGCAGGCGGCCGATAGCAATGGAGGGGCGGAGATGAGCGGGACGTAAACATCCCGCCCACCTCCTTCCTTCTCATAGCAGCCGGGACGCAGGTAAGGTGATGTTCCTCGCTCCTGCGACTTTACACACAGCGATGTGTGCTGCCGCAGGAACGAGAAACAACATCGTACCTCTCGCTGCACCGGCATTATGGAAATGTCAGAGACTGCATCGATGATACGATAATGACGCTTTTGCGCTCGTTCATCGTATCAAAAAGGTTTTACACACTACAACATCGCAAGTGACGCCGGATGTGCGTCACTTTCGATTTGACCCCACCGACATCGCACCTGCGATGTCGTAGTGTGCAAAACCGCCCTTAGGCTATGTTCACACAGTGCATCTTTTATTTATCATTGCCATAAATTATGGCAATGATAAAGGTATAGCCAAAACGCGTCTTGCCGTGCGTTTACAGCAGTAATCTTCCATCTCTGCCTGAACTGATCTGTTTTTTGCTGCTATCTGTTCTTTTTATTTATTTTTGAAATAAAGAAAATATTTTTTATTCATCAACAACCATTGAGCTCATTGAGAGAAAGTAGGGTGTATGAGTGAAAGCCATCAGAACTGAACAGAAGCTCTTTCAGATTTGTAACATTTTTGCAAAGCACTGCTACAGTACATACAGGACGTACAGATACTGTGCAGAAACTAAATATTAGAACATTTTTAAAGAAGACTATATTGGCCCTCATCAGGACAATTCCCTATTATTAGTATGGATGGAACGACTTTGACCTCCGTACTGGCAGTGTTTGACTTTTTCAAACGGGCATAAAAGCGTGGTCTACCAGGCTTTTGTTCACACCTGAAAAGATGAACTCTCTTATGCCGGCGTCACACAGGACGATATATCGTGCGATCGCATGAGCGATCGCCCCCGCCCCCGTCGTTTGTGCGTCACGGGAAATTAGTTGCCCATGGCGCACAAAGTCGTTAACCCCTGTCACACGCACTTACCTCCCGGATGACGTCGCTGTGGGCGGCGAACATCCTCTTCCTGAAGGGGGAGGGATGTTTGGTGTCACAGCGACGTCACACAGCGGCCGCCCAATAGAATACACCTCCTTTCTTCCGCATTGCCGGCGGGACACAGGTAAGCTGTGTTCTTCGTTCCCGGGCTGTCACACGGAGCGATGTGTGCTGCCACGGGAACGATGAAAAACCGGAGCACAGAAGTAGGACCGGCATTTTGAAAATGAACGATGTGTCAATGAGCAACGATAAGGTGAGTATTTTTGCTCGTTCACAGTCGTTTGGAGGTATCACACGGTACGATATATCAAACGATGCCGGATGTGCGTCACTAACGACGTGACCCCGACAGCATATCACCCGATATATCGTACCGTGTGACGCCGGCATTAGGTTTTCCTTTGGAATCATGTTTTCATGTTTTGGGGATTCTGATAGCAACCCTGATACAGTGATCAGAGGAGAACACTATCTGTGTGAGTCTAGCCTTAGAAAGTTGCTTAACCTTACATTTAGGAAGCAAATAAGCAATAATAAAAATGTGTGTGTGTGTGTGTGTGTGTGTGTGTGTGTGTGTGTGTGTGTGTGTGTGTGTGTGTGTGTGGTATTTAATGATGAATTCTGCACTCTTGTGTTTTGTCAGTGTAGAGGAGACTGTAATAAAGGCAATTGGAGTATTGATGCGTTATAATATTAATTTGTCCCACTAGATGGTTCTGTAGGACAGAACAGGACCACATGTGATGCCAAGAAAGCCTGTTCAACTCAGCCCAAGGTTAGAGTGTGGCCTCAGGGAAGCGAGTTGGGACAAAAGAAGAGGTGGGTCCTACTGAGGAGTTGGGTAAAACAGGTTGCATATTGGTCATCCAGGGCGGAAATCTGCTGAGAGAACACGTGCCGGGCAGGGCACAATCTGCTAGATACAGAGTGAGTGCTGGGCAGAGCCCAAACTGTCAAGTGTGAGACTAAGTGATGCGATAGCCTGTAATATATTGCTTTGTATCGAGGCTACAATCTCTACACGTGTGCTGCAGATAGAAAAACTCTTCCAGTTCCATCACAAGTATACACCTTTTGTCACCTACAGTTGTACCTAGTACTAGAAAGCTTGGCAGTTTTTCTCACAGGGGGGCACGACTTTTGGAGGTGACTATAACGGCGCACAGTACTTTATAATAGCATAACCACCAAGTTTGAGCCTCTGCAATGGAAAAATTCCTGTTTTTGTATCAGGCCATTTGATGTTTTTTATTACAGTTCTGGGGAACTAATTATCTTCCACCTTGGCTTATCGATGAAGAGACCTCGGGTAAGGCCGCGGCTGAGTTACCATGATCTGCGCCAACAAAATCCCCACGCTCGGATTTTATGTAAGGGTACATTTCTTTACTGGTAAACATCTCAATGACACACGCCGCTGGCTTAGCAGCACACATAACCAGGGTTTGCTATCCGGGTCTTTAACTTCAGACGCGCGGCGCAGAACACAAAAAAACAGCAATGATAAACAAGAATTCTGTCCCTGACTTGCCCTATAGGTTATATTACCAGTCCAAAACACAAGGAGGGAGGGCTCCCAAGGAGCAGGCCTGGACTTCGGGTAAACGGCGGCGACTCCAAGTGAGAGAAGTGGGAAGATCTTCAGCCCTCTCAACAGAGGACTAGCTTACAATCTCTTGGTACAGAGGAAGGAGACGGGCCGGAGGTCCCTTGAGTCCAGTATCCCGTCTGCAGCATTTCTGGCAATCCCTCACACTTCAGCGATGAGGGCAGTCCGAGGCAGGTCTGCTCAGGTCCAGCTCCAGTAGCTCAGTGTCCTTTTCCTGCACTTTTACTTCCTGTACAAGTGCCTGAGGGAGGGGATCAGATTTTACAGCGTCCACCTCTCGAGCAGTTTCAGCACTTGTCCACAAGGTGGCAGCACCATCCTGTGTAATGTCAGTCTCCATGTCCATTTTAATCACAAAACAGGCAGAGCTGCTCGCCTCATTACATATCTCTCCACTGAAAGGTTGGCAGTCCCTGTCAACATTCACAGGTTCCAAGGCAGCGAGGACTGAAGCTGTGGCAGGGGGAGGCTGAGAAGCGGACCATACATACTGGTCCCTATAAGACTGTCCAGGAGGAACCCTGGCAGTGGTGCGGGTAGTACGCCGCAGAGGTTGGTTTCCCTCCACTCTATCACCGGTTACACTCTCTACCTCCGTCAGTTCCCTAGAGGGAGAGCCAGTCTGAGCAGGCGGGTAATCAGTCCTGGAGTCAACAAGGTCACTATGCTGAGTAATATCAATGGTGTCAGTCATGTCAGCAGTGTCATCCTCACCGGGTACTGTGGTCAGGGGGTCAGGCTGGGATCGGCAGGGGCGCAACATATTTCGATGCAAGGTGCGAGAGTTGCCGCTATCTTCGCCCCAGACTCTGTACACATGACCATCGGGGTAGGGACGCTCAACTACCCGATAGACTTCAGCTTCCCACATAGCTCGGAGTTTTCCTTGAGGCTTCTTAATATGAACCAGGACTAGCTGTCCTACTTCTAAGGGTTCTTCCTGTACGGGGAGCGGGTCAGCATGTCTCTGGCCCCAGATTTGTTGGCCTACCAGTCGGTATACAGTTTCCGTCTTCTGACGGTTAGTGTGTAGCCAGGATGGATAGGTACCGCCGGTATCTTTTTCAGGACTGGACAGGATTAGGTCATGGACCCCTTTTCCTGGGCGGCCAAAGAGAAGGGTGTCTGGGGTAAAGCCCGTCACGGAGTGGACTTGATTGTTGTAGGCCCACACTAGATCTGGGAGGAATTGGGGCCATTGGTCTTTCTTGTCATCGGCTAAGGTGCGGATCAACTGGAGTAGAGTCCGGTTAAAGCGGTCACACGCACCATTCCCCTGTGGGTGGTAAGGGGTGGTTCTGGACTTCTGGATCCCATACATCCGATGCAGCTCCTTGATAATTTGACCTTCAAAACAAGCCCCCTGATCGGAGTGCAACCTCTCCGGACACCCATAGACCTGGATGAACTGTCGACAGATGGCCAGCGTCGCTGACTGGGCAGTCTGATCTTTGGTAGCAACAGCAACTGCGAATTTTGTGAAATGGTCTACCATAACCAGACAGTATTGGTAGCCACCACTCGCCGTCCCAATCGACAGGTAGTCCACCATCAACAGCTCAAGGGGCCGGGATGTCTCAACTGTTTGGACAGGTGCACGCTGCTCAGCGGACTTGTAAAGCTCACAGGTGCGACAGGCTTGGCAGACATCTTCAACCAGCTTGCGGAGTCCCGGACAGTAGATGGACTGTTGGATCCACCGGAAGGTCTTGTCTATCCCAAAGTGGCCGTTCCTCTTGTGTGCTTCTCCCACCATCTCACGGGCCATTTGGGCCGGCACTACAACCTGTAGGCACTCCTCCAGCATGTGGGATAGAAAGATCCTCCGGTATAGCACTCCTTCTCTCAGAATCAGATGATCCCATTAGCTGAGCAGGGTCAGGGTACTGGTGGACAGTCGTTACCGCGTGTCAGAGGACGGCTTCTGCTGCTGCTTCACCCATTGTTTGAGTAGGGCACATTCAGCATTCCAGTCCTGGATTCTGCAACATTCCTGTGGGGACAATGGGGACCCTACTGGAGTGCCAGCCTCCTCCACAGCATACTGGCGACAATCCATCATCTGCCAGGCTAGTCTTGCGAAGTCAGGCATCTCGTCTCCTTTCAGCTCCTCGTCCCGGTCCTTAGTGGGCGAAGGGGATGTTCTTCTGGACAGGCTGTCCGCATTCTGATTTTCAGCCCCAGCTCTATATTTAATCTTGTAGTTAAACTTGGAGAGCCGAGCCATCCATCGCTGCTCCATAGCCCCAAGTTTCGCATTTTCTAAGTGGGCCAAAGGGTTGTTATCCGTCAGGACTAGTACTTCTGTCCCCGTCAGATATCCGGCAAATTTCTCAGTCATTGCCCACATCAAGGCCAACAGCTCCAGCTGGAATGAACTGTAATTGGTGGGATTCTTTTCACCTTCATGTAGGTACCTACTGGCATAGGCTACAACACGTTCCTTGCCTCCTTGTACCTGTGAGAGTACTGCCCCCAGACCCTGTAGGCTGGCCTCAGTATGTAATTGAAAGGGCAGGGTGTAATCTGCATATGCCAGGATGGGGGACGACGACAAGGCACCCTTTAGAGCTTGGAAGGACTCTTTTTGGGTAGGTCCCCAATTGATGAGTCGTCCCCTGGGACTGTTGGTGGTTCCTCGAAGCAGGTCGTGCAGTGGTGCGGCAAGCCGGGCGAAGTTCTTGACGAACCGGCGGTATTAGTCTGCCAGTCCCAGGAAAGCCCTAACCTCCTTGACAGTTGTGGGCTGTGGCCAGTCCCGTACAGCGGCTATTTTCTCCGGCGATGGTTGTACACCTTCGGCCGAGATCCTGTGGCTCAGGTAATCGATCTCCTTCTGTAGAAGACGGCACTTGCTGGGTTTCAACTTCAAGCCATGTTCCCTTAGCCTCTGGAACACGCGGCCCAGATTCTGTAGATGTTCTTCGAACGTGGCTGAATAGACCACAATGTCATCAAGGTAGATGAGGGTGAAGTCAAAATTGAAGTCTCCCAAGCAGCGCTCCATCAGCCTCTGGAAAGTTCCCGGCGTGTTGTTCAGGCCGAAGGGCATCCTGTCAAACTCGTACAGACCCATGGGTAGGATGAAAGCGGTCTTTTCTCTGTCCTTTTCGCTCATGGGTACCTGCCAATAGCCGCTGGCCAGATCCAGGGAGGAAAAGTACTTGGCTTTCTTCAGAGCCGTCAGGGATTCTTTGATCCTCGGCAAAGGGTATGAGTCCCGGATGGTGCAAGTATTCAGGCAGCGGTAGTCCACACAGAACCTCAGGGATCCATCTTTCTTTTTAACTATTACCACCGGTGCAGCTCAGGGGCTCTGGCTCTCTCGTACCACTCCGGCATGGAGCATGGAGTTCAGGAGGTTTTTCACTTCTTGGTATTGCTGGGGTGGTATCTGCTGGTATCTCTCGCGGATAGGAGAAGCGTTACCTGTAGGGATCTCGTGCTAGATACTGGTGGTGCATCCAAAGTCGGTGTCATGCCGGGCAAAGGACGCCTGGTGTTCCTGCAGTAGTTTTTCCACCTGGGACACTTCCTGTTTAGAGTATTGGGATGTATCCAGCTGACACTTCTCTAGCAGCTCCTTTCCAGCTTCAGTGTCATCTGTGGCGGTGGCCATTGTGGAGACAGTCACTGTCCAGTCTACCTCTGCCGATGGGGCAAACTGGAGGGGGCCCCTGGGATTCACCTCTGTAGGTAGGGCATAGACTCTGGCGAGCTGTGTCCCCGCTTCTAGGTCGACGCCTACACTAGCCGTATTGCTCAGACGGACAGGGATCCTTCCCCTCCTCACGACAGCCAGAGTGCGAGCGATTAATGGGTTCAGTTTTCCCTCCCTCGGGGTTTGCGGCTCAATCAGTACCTCCACGCCTTCAAGCGGTCTTGTAGTGCTAAGGGGTAGGGAGATAATTGTCTCCTTTTCAGCCGGTAAGGTGATCCTAGTGTGGCGAGGCACGGTGATAGTGGCTATGGGCCGTTTTTCCTCTGACATTTACTGTAGGCTGCAGGCCCGAACCACTCTTCAGAATGCTCGGCGGGTGGCCCCGTGTGTGGTAACTTCCTGCCAGTACTTGGGTCCCCGCTTGGTAAACAATACCAGGTCTAGGTCTTTCAGGATGTTCATCCCAATAATCATGGGCGTTTCTGAACCGAAGCCTTCTTTGACCACGATTATCCCCCTCTTCCCGAGGTCCTGTCCACACATTTCGGTGCTCATCCAAGCTACTCCCGTTACTGGAATGGGTAGATTATTGGCCGCTTTGATCTTGATGACGGTATTCAGGTCATAAGCAGCCCGTGGTTGTAGATATTTCTCGTAAAACTGCTCTGAGATGGTGGACACCTGGGATCCAGTATCCATTAGTCCTTTCACGGCAACCCCCTCTAGCATTACTTTCAGTGTAGGGCTGTTTGATGCAAGCTGGCTCCTTTGTTGGTTCCTTTTCTCTTGGGCCTTCCCGGTCGAGTGAGCCTCCTCAGCCGGGATGTCTAGTTTAAAGGTGCCCGCTGTTGAGAGGTACGGCTTGGCGGTTCTAGTGAATAGGCCTGGGGCTCCATCCGCTGTTTCGAGTGAAACTCCGCTTGCTGGGGTGTTTGAGAGTCCATTCGATGGAACGGCTGCGGGTCGGGTTGGAAGGAGTTCTGGGGGCAACGGTTTGCTCTGTGACGGGGGTCACCACATGTCCAGCACTTTCCCATAGGCCGGCTAGGTTGCCGTCTCACTTGCCTGTCGGTCTAATGTGAGCTGCAGCACCTGCTTCTGTAAATCCGCCACCATCTGCTTCAGTTCCTCCGTGTCGCTGTTCGGAGTATTTGTACTGTACATGGATGTGCAAGTAGCGGTATAAGTCTCTGTTCCCGTAACAGGTCCCCTAGAACGTTCTATGGCTTTTTGTTTAACCTCAGCAAATGTAAGGGCTGGATTTATCCGGAGTAAGTCCTGCAATGAGCGGTTGAGATACGGATCTCTCAGTCCTATTACGAATTGGTCCCTCAGCACCAGGTCGCGGGAGGATGTACCAGCTAGATTTTCTCCATTTTTTCAGGCTTGTTCCAGCAGTACTTGGAGGGCGTTTGCATATCGGGGAATGTCCTCCCACTTGAGCTGTGTACGCTGGAAGAACATGTAGCGCAGTGTTCCCAGGTATCTGGTCGGCTCATAGGTGTTCTCTAGCACTCGCACCAAGTCATCTAATGTACGCTGGCCCCTAACGTGTACAGTCTGACCGTCGTCCATCCTCCCCCTTTAACGTCAGCATATCCATTTCCGCTAAGGTCTTAGGATCAACATTATACATTTCCCCCACTATCCTAAGTTGTTCCGCCCATTCAGGTACAGGGTAATTCCATCCGTTAAACTTTCGCACTTGATTTACAATAGACGCCGGAGGAGCTGTCTGACTATAAGCTACCACCGGGAGGGGATCTTGCTGGTCACAGATCCTGCCGACTACGCCAGATGAAGTGACCTCGGGTAAGGCCGCGGCTGAGTTCCCATGATCTGTGCCAACAAAATCTACACGCTCGGATTTTATGTAAGGGTACATTTCTTTACTGGTAAACATCTCAATGACACACGCCGCTGGCTTAGCAGCACACATAACCAGGGTTTGCTATCCGGGTCTTTAACTTCAGACGCGCAGCGCAGAACACAAAAAAAACAGCAATGATAAACAAGAATTCTGTCCCTGACTTGCCCTATAGGTTATATTACCAGTCCAAAACACAAGGAGGGAGGGCTCCCACGTAGCAGGCCTGGACTCCGGGTAAATGGCGGCGACTCCAAGGGAGAGAAGTGGGAAGATCTTCAGCCCTCTCAACAGAGGACTAGCTTACAGTCTCTTGGTACGGAGGAAGGAAACGGGCCGGAGGTCCCTTGAGTCCAGTATCCCATCTGCAGCAGTTCTGGCAATCCCTCACACTTCAGCGAGGAGGGCAGTCCGAGGCAGGTCTGCTCAGGTCCAGCTCCAGTAGCTCAGTGTCCTTTTACCGCACTTTTACTTCCTGTACAACAAGTGCCTGAGGGAGGAGATCAGATTTTACAGCGTCCACCTCTCGAGCAGTTTCAGCACTTGTCCACAAGGTGGCAGCACCATCCTGTGTAATGTCAGTCTCCATGTCCATTTTAATCACAAAACAGTCAGAGCTGCTCGCCTCGTTATATCTCCACACTCAGACTGGAAAACTGGAGGACTAAAGAATCCTCCAGGGGCACCTGGCCTCTCCTTTTAGGTGCATCTATTGCAGCAGATCTCACAGCTGGCATGGTGTCCCTGGGTTAAGCCTCTGCCTAGCTTCTGGGTTTCAATGGTATCTACATTCATAGGCCAGGGTCACACTTGTGAGTACCTTGCATGTAACTCGCTCGAGTCTCTCATTGAATCACCCGACACGGCTGCACACTCTCCTGATGGCTATGCGGCCATGATGGGTGATGCAATGAGAGACTCACGCGAGTTACATGCAAGTCACTCACAAGTTTGATACTGGCTTTAGGATGCAAATACCATTGAATATAATGGTGGAGGAGAGAGATATCGGCTTTCTCCTACGCTATTCAACCTGTGCATCTGAGATTCAGCGCAGCAAGCGTGATAGTGTCACTAGATTGCATCTGCTGTAGGGAGACCACCTCAAGCTGTATGCTGCAGAGACTGCTGTATCGTTGGGGCATCATACTTTGCTGGGGAGGTGTGCCGCCCATGCAGCGGTAGAACCGCTCGGATCCGGGGTCTGCTGTGGCTCGAGGGTCTCCAGACCCGGGGGCTTGCGGCCACTCAAATGTAAAGGGGACTATTTACAGGGGATAATAGTTCGTGACGCCACCCGTGGTTAAGGGGACTACCGCCGCTGGCGATAGGAGTATCCGGGGGAGGTGGAGCGGGGCAGCCAGATACCATTCCCTCCATGGGTAGGGTAGACCCCGGGACTCTGGATGGTGAGATGTTGGTTGTAGGGGAGTACAGCGCTGGTTGGAAGCAGGGGGGGACCATGTACTCACTCAGGCAGTCTGAGTTTTGCGACTGCAAAGCAGACTCTGACAACAAGGTAAACGAAGTCTCTGGGTTCCGCCGCCCTCTTGGGGAGCTCGTCCGGGTATCCGTCCCCTCTGGTACTGCCGGGTGGTCTGGAGCCATTCTCCGTACACAAATTAGAAGTGTTCTGGTGGCTCGTTGGCTTAAAGCTATCCGGGCCACGTTCCCTACTTGTTGGTAGTAGAGCTGTGCTCTCAAGGTCTCACGCTTGGGATTTCTGTGGGCTGCGTGGGTTGGAAATCCCTATCCCCCTTGTTGCGCTAGTGTCCCTGATCTCTGAGCTTTTTGGGGACAGTCCATAAAGTCACTATCCTCCACAGGTTAATTTCCGGGTTGCCTGAAGCTACTCCCCGACTTAGGGTCCTGTACCCAGCCGTGCTTTCGGTCCCGGACCGGTTATTAGACTTGAGCTGCTGACCATCCTCCAAGACCAGGTCTAGGCACCCAGTCTAAATACCCTGCGACCGGGTCTCCGATTCCTCCGGGCCCAGACCACCGTCTGCGACCCAACCTGTAACACCCAGGGAGCCACACACTCCCTCAGCTCCTCACTACTCGAGAGCTGACACTGTTTTACTCTACTTCCCTCCCACCAATCTGCCTGACCCCTAGGTGGGTGGCCCTATTCCAGCTAGGCAGCCCACTGGTGTGCCTGACATGGTGTGGTGTGAGGTGTGGTTGGGATTTGGATGTGGATGGAGGCAGTACCATAGGTTGGGAACCCAGAACCATGGGGGGTTGAGCTCTGCACTAAAGAGCACAAAGTGCAGTACCCTGTGATGCCCTGACTAGTCCAGGGCATCACAGTAACTCTAGGTTCTTCATATTGTGCATGTGTGGAGTAGCACAGAGTGGTAGTTGTGGACGGGGGATTGACTTCGGCGCTCCGTTACACTACATGAAAGAGCCGGTCTTAACTGGGTGTGTGGATTTGTATAGTGTGAGCGATTTGCCCATGCAGGCTAGATATTTCCGCTGACATCGGCTGACCAGGACCATATGATGGTTTGTTTCCCAAAAGGAGAACATCAGTCTGTTTCAAACCATGGTACTTTACTCAATGGTTCATTTTCACCAACAACTTTATACACCAGATAGCAGGCACAAATCTCCCAGCATGGATCAACTGTATAAGGCATATCAAGATATATTCTCAATACCCTCTGGGTTGTTTCTGACATTACTGGTCCTGTGAGTCCCAGCACAACCTAGCCTGATGCTACAGTCTAACTCGTGATGCTCATCTTCCTTTCCAGTGGTTCCACATCCAGTCTCCTTGAAGAGAGAAGATCAGGGGTTATGTCACTATGGCCAAAGTAGAGCCTTTTGCTCCCAGATGATTTCATATCCATGTCTTTTCTCCTCATAGAGGAGGGAGGTTAGAGGAAGCCACTAGTGCCAGAGCAGGGTCTTATTCTCTTAGACGCTTGAGCAGAATCCACCTGAACAGCTGACTTCAATCACACGCCAGTTAGTATCACCCCGTTACCTTCACAGGAAAGGATCTGGCCACTAGAGTCCTGTCCTCTGGCTTCTATTGTCTAGGACCAGTCCATTAGAGGGTTGGTCTCTAGCCTCAACGTGTTCTTGGTCTGTGTCTCAGTTAATACTCAGGCATCACGCTATCTCCGTTCTGATCTTCTTCCTCCATTTGCCACAAGTCACCCACTGCATATGGCCTTGACAACCTGCAGACTAAAAGGCCATATCTGTCACACACTAACAAACTGTCTCTTGTCCTATCAGATAACCCCTCCCATTGTAGGCTAGTCCCAACACTTAAACCGTCACGTCATTTTCCTATATTAAACTGCCCCCAATGTCTTGTTAGTGATGCACTGTGCATCACTAACCTGCTGTTCTCAAACAAATGATCACAGTATTTATCTAAAAAAACCCCCACGTTTTATAATTAGGTGAACCTTCTCTTTCAGTCATCGGAATGGCGCTTTGTAGCATTTCAGTCACGGTCCTCTTGATTGATTGCTATGACTAGCCCGATGTCATGGCAATCGTCACGCTTGCACACTGTCCATCAGCGCCTCGGGCATGCGCACTGAATCTGGGTGTACAGTACGTCCCCAGCTTCATTTCATCATTGCGCAGGCTCCCTTGCCGCTGTGATTCAGTGGTTTATTACACCTCCTTGTGAGCGTCTTTAGCTCCTGCTTACCCTTTCCAAGAAGCAGATGGTTATATTGACTTGCTGACACGGTAAGGTGTTAACTGAGTGCGTCTTCTGTTCACCACCCCACCACAGGGTAATTAGGACTTTTGCTAAGGGGTACCATGATTTCTTTGTACACCCCTGGTGCGAATGTGAATTTAAAAGTGTATGTATTTGATTTTTTCATATATTTGTTAACTTCTAATGTGTTGCATGATGTTTACCGATTACAGTCATGAGGCAGTAATGGTATTCTAAGCAGTTATGTAGTCTGGTCTTCCAATCCTCTACCTGCCGACGCCACTTCTCAGATGCACCATCACCATGGACTTTTCACGTGTAGTGCAGGGGCGGACATATCATTGAAGCAGCCTCTTGTGGAGTCGCACAAGGGCCCATTTCTACCTCCAAAGTAGGTGGAATTGTGCTTTTTGATGAGCTTTTAGGCTGCATATATTGTTCTTGCACAGGGGCCCTTTTCTCTCTGTGTCCACTAGTAGTGTAGTGCATACTCTGCTTGCCTTTGTGCCGCCCTGTGGCCCCGTTACCTTCAGGTCGTCTCAGGGTCCTCAGGGACCGCACGTCCTGGATTCTTCTGGTCACAGGTAGGTTGACTTCTATGGGATTCGTGACGCCACTCTCGGTATTGCGGTCAGGGCGACCGCCACTGCAGTTTAGGGGACACCTGGGGCTGATGGTCGGTGCAGTTAGATGTGGTGGCCTCCCGAGAGTGAGGCTAGCCCCAGGGCCCGGTGAAGGTGTGTAATACCACAGGTCGCAGAAGAACTCACACGCACAGCAGGAATGTCTTTCAGGGTTTTTACTCACTTCAGGTGGCAAGGGTGAGTGAACCCGGGCGATGCTGTGATGCTCCAAGTAGGGAACCAGGCTCCTTCAGGCTGACTTAGGGGGTGGCTGTTGACTCGCCTTCCTAGCCCTCATGTTTTTGTGGTGACAGAGACTTGTAGTCCTACGGGGTCACCCAAGGAAGTTGCTTCCGCCTGTTCTCCCCTTTTTCGGCCCGTTTGCTTGTAGCCTGGACCAGGTCACTCCGGCTGCTTGCCTCTTGTGATCCATGGGCCCTCTCATCGCTACGTGGCTGCGGACTCTGTGGTGTTTTGGTGGAGGGTATGAAGTACTCCCACCTGCAGGTTGAGCAGGCCAACTGAATGGGCCCCTGCTCTGGGGACCTGTAACCCCGTGGCAGTCCCCGTACTCAGCCACTTCTCTGCACTCCGGCCTTAGGTGGATTTCGGGCGGCACTACCAGGTGACTGTTCTCCCCTGCCAGTAACCACTGCACCTGCGGTGGCTGACTAGTGACAGCCTCCAGGTTTCCTCTTTACGACTGCTCTCTCTCCCTGAGCGTCACTAACTGACTGGCTCACTACTCCCTTCCCTCTGTGCCTGCCTCCGCAACTTAGCAACCAGGCTCTCTACCACACCCCTTGAGTGGAGATGGAGGCCACACTCCCTCCTGGATTCCCCAGGGGTCCCTTCAAAGGTCAATGTGGGAGACCTGGTTACTATGCGCCTGTGTAACCACGCCCTGGTCAGCCTTCTGGATTACCTGTGTTGCACTGACCTAGCATGGGTGCAGTACTCAGTGCTGCCTAACCAGGTCAGGGGCGCCACACATTCATCACTGTACCATGCATGTATTTATATTTTATTAGTATATTCTATTGTATATAGTATGTATATATATATGGCTGAGGTTAGGAAGACTGAAACTCGACCATCACTGCACACAGAAGTGAAAACGTCAAGACTGGGCCAAGAAATATCTGAAGACAGATTTTTCAAAGTTTTATGGACTGATGAGATGCATATAACTTGACAGATCAGATGGATGGGCCCTTGGCTGGATCAGACTTCTACTTCGATTTAGACGCCAGCAAGGGGCAGGAGGGGTACTGCCATGGGCTGGGATTATTAAAAATGAGCTAGTTAGACCTTTTCAGGTTGAAGGTGAACTCAAAATTAAATCCCAAACCTACTATGTGCAATACAGGGTAATATTGTGGTACAGTGTTAGCCAGAAAATTCAATTGAAATACTATGTCCCAAGAATGACAAAAGTATATTAGGAGTGATACCTTTATTGACTAACCAGAAAAATTATATTAGCATTAGCTCTGAAAGCTTGCTCATATAATTTTTCTGGTTAGCCTATAAAGGTATCACTCCTAAAATACTTTTGTCATTCTTGGGACATAGTATTTCAATCCCAAACCTAAAACACTTTCTTCTAGTTGTACTGTGCTTCCCCAAAAATAAGCCCTACCCCGAAAATAGCCCTAACAGGAGTTGTCAGCGTTATCAGCTTAAGGCTTAAATAGAAGTCCTACCCCAAAAATAACCGCAGGACACTTCATTATGGAAAGCAGACACCCCCAACAGAGAAGAAAGAAGAGAGAAGACCACACAATCATATTCACCAGATGCCAAATGGGAGGACCTGCAATGGAATGGATCAAGGACCTGCGCGCACCTGGAACGCACACCCACACACATCAGATCACACACCCATCATATTGCACACCCACACACATCAGATCACACACCCATCAGATCGCACACCCACATACATCAGATCACACACACATCAGATCACACACACATCAGATCACACACCCACACACATCAGATCACACACACACACGCATCAGATCCCACACACACATCAGATCACACACCCATCATATTGCACACCCACACACATCAGATCACACACCCATCAGATCGCACACCCACATACATCAGATCACACACACATCAGATCACACACACACACACACACATCAGATCACACACCCACACACATCAGATCGCACACACAAACTCACCACATCCGGCGATATTTATTGCTTCTGTCCGGCATAAGGACCTGGGACGCAGTGCAGAGGAGCGTGAGGATCTGCAGGTCGAATGCATTGAGGACCTGGCGGTGGAACACATCACTATTGTTTCATCAATTTAAAAAAGAAAAGAATAGTGAACCGACCCCTTTCTCATCTGACCTAAACTTTGTTGAGAGCCTGTGGGCCCTTCTTAAATGGGAAATTTAAGATGAAGGATAATTATCATCTCTCTGAACAGTGTCTGAGGGGTTTGGTTGGTGCTGCCCAAATAGTTGATCATCAACAGATAAAGAAACTGACAGACTCCATGAATGGACGGCTTACGGCTGCTTTGGAAAAGCAGGAGGGCTACAATGGTTACTGACATTTTTTTGAAATGTCAGAAATGTATTCTTGTATACTTTGAGTTGTTTGTTATTATTCTCACTTTAGTAGATGAAAATAATCAATTGAGATGGGAATAGTTAGGTTTTTTACTTTAGTTGCATAATGAGGCTACTTTCACACATCCGGTTTGAGCACTGCGGCTCAATCCGGCTGTGAAAACTATGCAACGGATGCGGCGAAAACACCGCATCCTTTGCATAAGTTTTTACATGCGGCCCGTCCGTTTTTTTCCGGTTGCGGCATGCTACTGAGCATGCGCAGTGGAAAAAACCGCATGCGGCGAGCGGATGCGGTTTTTTCCGCATCGCGCCGCATCCGGCCTCCATAGGTATGCATTGAAAAATGCGCCGCAGCGGCTGGATGCGGCGCGATGCGGTGTTTTTTGCCGGAGCAAAAAACGTTGCAGGGAACGTTCGATCCGGCCGCGGCATCGGCTAAATCTGCCGCATGCGGCAAAAACCGGACCGAACGCAAGCCCCTGCGGCACAATACGGCACTAATGTAAGTCTATGCAAAAAAAACGCAACCGGCGTTACAAAAGCCGGTTGCGGTTTTTCTGCAGAACGCCGTATTGTGCCGCAGAGCAAAAATCCGGATGTGTGAAAGTAGCCTAATTCTGCACAGATATTCTCCATGTAGTACAGAGGTGTTGGTTTTGTGTCGTGATGCAAAATGTGAACGATGCATTGAGCGATTCTTGGTCTTCGCTCTATGAAATGTGTTTTGATGCTAATAATCGATTTTCTGGAGAGCTGCCTGGATACACTCAGCTTCAGTTAGATAAGACAGCTGGCAGGGATCGGACTATTGCAATGACTCAGTAAGAACTAATATGACTAAGCTTTATGCTTGGCTGATTGTCAAAGTCCATCAGAACCACATGAAACATTCAGTAGTACTATGATCAACAGAATGAAGGTTGTTCTGTTCCCATAATGTAATTATATTTACAAAAACAGATTTGACACACCAATCAAAATAGATGATTATGTGGCACGACACATGGCAGAGATATCTGGGAAGAAGTTCTACTGCAAAACAGAGAGAGTCAATGTCTACAACCTAGTTTGGAGCAGAAAGGTGAAACCTCAACTGAGCTCCAAAATAAAATATTCATTTTCTCATGTTCCTAGGTTATGGGTTATGTGGCTCCTCGATCAAGAGAATCCCACTTTGCCATGTCTAACTCACCCTTGGCACAGTCGTGGCATGCTATCAGATTGTCGTCCTCCTGCCCAATGGGCTCTAGCCTTGTCACATTACGCAACCCCTTTGGCATAAAGTTATATATCATTTCCATCAAGTCCACCTTGAGATTCACTGAATGGATTAATTTACATTATACGCGTCCACCTAAGCTCACATGTAAATCATCTTTATCACAATCCCATTGAAGCAGAATGTTCTCATTGGGAAGACTACTAAATCTGACTAAATCTTTAGTAAGGGCCTTAAGTATTTTTGATTGTCTCCCTCCCTTCTTACCTCCTCTCCTGCTCCATTCTTGCTATGCTACAAAATCATCATTAAACCACCTGCCTCATAGTAGATCCCCCTTTTGCTGCCCCAAAAAGTGCTGTGACCCATTAAGTGTTGGCCTCCCTAAAGACTAATTAAGGTGTCAAATGGTATTATGCACCAATGTATCAGCAGTAGATCCTTTTAAAGGGATTTTATGATTTTAGTAAACTCCTATTACCCAACTGCAGATCTTCATAACCTCTCAGGGTCCAGCGCTCCTGGTGTCCATTATTGTCTGCAGTGCTGATGATGCTGCAGCTAATCAGTGAGTTTAGTAGTTTGTGCTGTCAACTCGGACAGCCTGGCCAAGCTCAGTTATTGTCTGTACTGTTGTCAGTGTGACATCAGTGCGGCAGACAATACCAGCAACAAGGAGCAGCAGTGGAGGTACAGCACCGGACCTGGGGAGGATGGGTAAAAATCTTATTTTTAACACAAACTGCAACCTGGGGCAGGGGATTTCTTAAACAAGAAAATCGCTATTATGAGGACCTGTTATCAGAAATCCACTTTCATTAACAAAATAAAAAATATAAATATATGTACAGTTGAAACCAGAAGTTTACATACACTATCTAAAAAGACACATCTACAGGTTTTTCTCACTATCTGATATGATGTCAGAATAAACCTTTCCCGTTTTAAGTCAACTAAGAAGGAAAATTATTTATATTTGCTTAATGCCAGAATAATGAGAGAGAGAGAGAGAGAGAGAGAGAGAGAATGTTTTAAAGCATTTTTATTACTTTCTGCAAAGTCAAAAGTTTACATACACTAAGAGTACTATGCCTTTAAACAATATGGGACAGCCCATATGATGATGTCATGTCTTTGGAAGCTTCTGATAGGTTTAGTGGCAACATCTGAGATAATTAGAGACACACCTGTGTTTTTATTTGTTTTAGATATATACTTTCAAAGTAGTATCTATCAATAAACCTTTCATTTATATCCCTAATTTTCTAGTGGGTGACACAGCTTCTCATTGATCGCTCTGCACCAAGCACTACTATTGTGCATGCGTTCACAGAAGAAAAAGTAAGTGTACTGCTCCTGTGGCCATAGCTTCACTTTCTCAGAAGTGGTGTACCCTCATGGTGGATAGGTCACTTCTGTGCAGTGGAGTGATGTAGCACCAATAGGAATGCTGGGAGCTGGTGGCTACTTTTGGCGTACGTTGAATTTGCATACTATTCCTGTGCCCTTCACATGGTATATAAATGACTTTGCCTTCCAATTTTTTTTAATTAATTCTGTTTAGTATAATAATAAAATAATAAAATTGTGGGGATTTTTTAAGGAGCTATATGATCTGTACAGTATTTAAAGGGGTTGTCCACTACTTTTACATTGATGGCTTATCCTTAGGATGGGTCATCAATGTCTGATCGGCTGGGGTCCAACACCTCTCACACCCGCCGATCAGCTGTTCCCAAACACGGTGGCGGCAGCAGGAAGCCAGAAATACTCAGTTCCAGAAGAGCTGCTCCCCCTTCTGATAGTGGCTGCAGCCGGGTACTGCACACCTGCCTCCTATTGATTTGAGTGTGTGGCGGATGTGCAGTACCCGGCCGCGGCCACTATCAGAAGACAGAGCAGCTCCAGAACTGAGCATTTCTGCCGGGACTGAGAGCAGCTGATCGGCGGGGGTGCCGGGTGTTAGACCCCAGACGATCAGACATTGATGACCTATCAAAAGGATAAGCCATCAATGTAAAAGTAGTGGACAACCCCTTTAAGTAATTGTCACACACACGTGATGCCAGGACCCAAGGTTTCCAGCAGAACATTTCCCAGAAATTCACATTGGCTCCTCAGGCTTGTCTTCTCTCAAGTCACCCTGGTGTTTGCTCGTCCACTGGTAAATGACACACAGGGTCAAATATATCATTGGTTAAAACCTATGTGGCTGCACAAGGGTCCAAGAGGTAAAGGGGAGCATTTCCACTTCTGAACCTAGTGGAATTATGCATTATGATGACTTATTGGGCTGTAAAGGGCCCATATATTTTTTGGGCAAAGGGACCATTTTCTTTCCGTGTCTACCAGTGGTGACACATGCCCAGCTGTCCACTTGATGAAAAAAATGTCATTCATCAGACCAGACCACTTTCTTTCATTGCTTGATGGTCTAGTTCTAATGTAATATACACATTGTAGTCCCCTTTCGTTGTCAGTATGGGCACACTAATCAGTCAATGGTTACTTAGCCCCCAGGGTTGTCAACTTGAGTTTTTATTTTTTTTCTACAGTTTATGAAAAAATCCCGGACAGACAATATTTTACGGAAACATTAGAAAATCATCATAAAACTAATTTGGATTATAAGTGATCAATGGCTACAGTCCATAATTCTGATCTCACTACATCAGCTGCATTCACTGTAAAATAATGATACTGTCAACATAATCGGTAGACGTTTCTTGGTGACAATATAAAAGATTATGTTCCAATAAGGGATATAGCAATACAGATATGCAAGATATAAACACAATGTTATTTACATGCTAATATTCTATTCCTACCGTTAAATAACAGTCACGATCAATGATATCTTATTCCTAATTCCTCAGCCAGGGAAGCGTCAGTGTCACTTCTCTACCTGTCACCATCGTCAGTTATCTAATAACATGAAAGCGCATACACTAACCGCTGGGCTGCAAGTCCAAGTTGGTTGGTAACTTCACAGACTCAGCATGCTGACCACTTTTGTTGCCTAGAGAGCAGCTTCAGCCCCCACTTAGTACCATAACGCTACACAGGAAGAAACGGCTCTCACGAATAAGGTCCTCTGCTACAGCCGGGTTGTCCCTTGGATCTGGTCATCACTCTTCTCCCGGAAATGGTCTTTGATCTACTCTCAGATCTGGTCACAGATCTTCCTCCGGTACTGGTCACTGGTCTTCTTTTGGAATTGGTCATGGATCTTCTTCTGGAACTGGTCACAGATCTTTCTCTGGAACTGGTCACGGATCTTCCTCTGGACCTGGTCACAAATCTTCCTCTGGAATTGTTCACAGATCTTTCTCTGGAATCGGTCACAGATCTTCCTCTGAACTGGTCACGTATCATCCTTTGGAACTGGTCATGGATCTTCCTTTGGGACTGGTCACAGATCTTCAGCTGTTAGCCCGCTCCCCTGCTCACATGACCATACTGGTACAGGTTCAGGTGTCAGTTTCCCCCTTCTTTGCTCCCTCGAGCTTTTATAATTATTAACTGCGCCACAGCTGTCACCTCACCTGGTGTGTCCTGCAATCTTCTTCCTAGGGGACAGATACTTTACTCTTTAGTTCCTAGTGTTGTCATGCGCTCCGCTTTCTGCATTCTTAACATCTTTGGTCAGCAGATGGCGATGTTTACTTGTAGACCCTCAGTTTAAGCATTATTGTGTGTCTCCCTTCACTCCTTCATCCCCTTACAGTAGGGCTGTGGTCTAAGGCTATGCCCGCACGTTGCTTTTTACCTGCTTTTTACCTGCTTTTTTGCTGCTTTTTCAACTGCAGCGTTTAATGCCAAAATGGTTGTGTTCTGCTTTTCAAGCAAAGTCTATGGGAATTTGGGTTTCTTGTCCGCACTATGCAGTTCAAACTGCAGCCTTTTTGTTGCAGAACTTTGGTCAAAAACTCAGCTTTGCAGTGCAAAACCCAAATGGCAAAAACAATTGACATGTCAGTTGTTTTTGCCATTTGGGTTTTGCACTGCAAAGCTGAGTTTTTGACCAAAGTTCTGCAACAAAAAGGCTGCAGTTTGAACTGCATAGTGCGGACAAGAAACCCAAATTCCCATAGACTTTGCTTGAAAAGCAGAACACAACCATTTTGGCATTAAACGCTGCAGTTGAAAAAGCAGCAAAAAAGCAGGTAAAAAGCAGGTAAAAAGCAGGTAAAAAGCAACGTGCGGACATAGCCTTAGGGGCACTTTGCACACTGCGACATCGCAGGTGCGATGTTGGTGGGGTCAAATTGAAAATGACGCACTTCCGGCATCGCATGCGACATCGCAGTGTGTAAAGCCTGGATGATACGATTAACGAGCGCAAAAGCGTCGTAATCGTATCATCGGTGCAGCGTCGGCGTAATCCATGATTACGCTGACGCGACGGTCCGATGTTGTTCCTCGCTCCTGCGGCAGCACACATCGCTGTGTGTGAAGTCGCAGGAGCGAGGAACGTCTCCTACCGGCCTCACTGCGGCTTCCGTAGGATATGCGGAAGGAAGGAGGTGGGCAGGATGTTTACATCCTGCTCATCTCCGCCCCTCCGCTCTGATTGGCCGGCTGCCGTGTGACGTCGCAGTGACGCCGCACGACCCGCCCCCTTAACAAGGAGGCGGGTCGCCGGCCACAGGGACGTCGCACGGCAGGTGAGTGTGTGTGTGAAGCTGGCGTAGCGATAACTTTCGCTACGCCAGCTATCACCACATATCGCTGCTGCGACGGGGGCGGGGACTATCGCACTCGGCATCGCAGCATCGGCCTGCGATGTCTTAGTGTGCAAACCCCGCCTTAGACCAGACATGCTGACGTACTTTTCTCACATTCCTCACAAGTTGTCCTTCCTTGAATGACATTCATAAAAATTAACGCTGCTTTGACCCAGTCATCTAAACATTACAATTTTTCCCTTCACTCATATCCTTACACTTGCCTATTTTTCCCACATTAACTTCAAGGAAACTCGACAAGTACTATTCTAAAAATATAATTAAAAGAAATTGTTCAGGACTTTGATATTGATGACTTAACCCCTGGATAGACCATCTGTATCACATTTCTGTAGTTCTGAAATCCGGCACTCCCACCGATTAGCTGTCAGCAGGACCCTATGCAGCCGGAAGTAAGCAGAGTATGAAGCCAGCATATCAAAGCGCCATACATTGTGTAGTGACCATTGTTGGGTACTACAGCTCAGCTCTCACTACAGTCCTGGACAACCCCTTTAATGTTATTCACATTGCCTGATTTTCATGTTATGGCTGATCAGTGTATTATGTACAGTGCCTACAAGTAGTATTCAACCCCCTGCAGATTTAGCAGGTTTGATAAGATGCAAATAAGTTAGAGCCTGCAAACTTCAAACAAGAGCAGGATTTATTAACAGATGCATAAATCTTACAAACCAACAAGTTATGTTGCTCAGTTAAATTTTAATAAATTTTCAACATAAAAGTGTGGGTCAATTATTATTCAACCTCTAGGTTTAATATTTTGTGGAATAACCCTTGTTTGCAATTACAGCTAATAATCGTCTTTTATAAGACCTGATCAGGCCAGCACAGGTCTCTGGAGTTATCTTGGCCCACTCCTCCATGCAGATCTTCTCCAAGTTATCTAGGTTCTTTGGGTGTCTCATGTGGACTTTAATCTTGAGCTCCTTCCACAAGTTTTCAATTGGGTTAAGGTCAGGAGACTGACTAGGCCACTGCAACACCTTGATTTTTTCCCTCTTGAACCAGGCCTTGGTTTTCTTGGCTGTGTGCTTTGGGTCGTTGTCTTGTTGGAAGATGAAATGACGACCCATCTTAAGATCCTTTATGGAGGAGCGGAGGTTCTTGGCCAAAATCTCCAGGTAGGCCGTGCTATCCATCTTCCCATGGATGCGGACCAGATGGCCAGGCCCCTTGGCTGAGAAACAGCCCCACAGCATGATGCTGCCACCACCATGCTTGACTGTAGGGATGGTATTCTTGGGGTCGTATGCAGTGCCATCCAGTCTCCAAACGTCACGTGTGTGGTTGGCACCAAAGATCTCGATCTTGGTCTCATCAGACCAGAGAACCTTGAACCAGTCTGTCTCAGAGTCCTCCAAGTGATCATGAGCAAACTGTAGACGAGCCTTGACATGACGCTTTGAAAGTAAAGGTACCTTACGGGCTCGTCTGGAACGGAGACCATTGCGGTGGAGTACGTTACTTGTGGTATTCACTGAAACCAATGTCCCCACTGCCATGAGATCTTCCCGGAGCTCCTTCCTTGTTGTCCTTGGGTTAGCCTTGACTCTTCGGACAAGCCTGGCCTTGGCACGGGTGGAAACTTTCAAAGGCTGTCCAGGCCGTGGAAGGCTAACAGTAGTTCCATAAGCCTTCCACTTACGGATGATGCTCCCAACAGTGGAGACAGGTAGGCCCAACTCCTTGGAAAGGGTTTTGAACCCCTTGCCAGCCTTGTGACCCTCCACGATCTTGTCTCTGATGGCCTTGGAATGCTCCTTTGTCTTTCCCATGTTGACCAAGTATGAGTGCTGTTCACAAGTTTGGGGAGGGTCTTAATTAGTCAGAAAAGGCTGGAAAAAAGAGATAATTAATCCAAACATGTGAAGCTCATTGTTCTTTGTGCCTGAAATACTTCTTAATACTTTAGGGGAACCAAACAGAATTCTTGTGGTTTGAGGGGTTGAATAATAAATGACCCTCTGAATAAACTTTTCACAATTTAAAAAAAAAAATAAAAAAAGAAATTACATTCTTTTTTGCTGCAGTGCATTTCACACTTCCAGGCTGATCTACAGTCCAAATGTCACAATGCCAAGTTAATTCTGAATGTGTAAACCTGCTAAATCTGCAGGGGGTTGAATACTACTTGTAGGCACTGTACATTGACATTGTAGTTGTATGGCTTAATGTTGGTTAGATAGATGGAGCGTACACATTGTTGAAGAGCACTTTATTTATGTTGAGTTTATATTGTCAGTGTCATATAACAATTTAGACAACTTTGAATGTTCAATGAAAGACAAGTCTAAAATAGTCTTATTCCCTCTTGAATCATTAATAAGAACTTTCCCAACACAACTATGTGCACAAGCTGCATGTGATGATGTGATGTGGCAGCTCGCACTTTGCACATTGACACGTTGCACAATCGTCTGTTTGGAACTGTATATGTGAAATTCCTTCTATGAATTTGGATGGTGAAATATCTAGAAATGGGAGTGCACCCATCAATTAATAACCAGCTATGCTACATCTCCATATCACTACAGGTTTTGACCATGGCTTAAAGAATAACTAAATGTTTTTAAATGTAATTAGCAATCACTCTGCAAAATGATGAATCTTTGTATTGTACGTATCTACCTTATCTTGCTTTCTTTAAAGACTTACCAATTATTGAACAAAAAAGGTTACTCTGTAAAGTGCATTATTTAGGACAATCCTATGGGAATAACTTGCCACTGCCCTGGCTGAGAATAGAAAAAGTTAGTGCTGCCATAACAATACCAGCCTCATAGTATAGTACATGATATAGTGTAATTGGAAATAACAATCCATTGTACATGGCGTCTGCTACTACATGGAGTCTACATGGGCTTGAGTTACAAGACAAAACAAGAAAACATAAAATAGGTTTATCTTGATCTTTTGTTCTTTTGCTACATAAATTCTATAGTAACAGAATAGTTCACTAGTTGGACAACCTCTTCTAAATTAGAGTGTTTGCCCCCATTAAAATAATAACATTTATACTCACGTTCCGTGGCGGCGCTGTGCCGGCGGTTTCGGCACTTGCTCTCATGAGGCTCACTTGAGGCTGTTACATCATGTAAGCCCTGTGCCGAATCACTGCCGGCTTCCCTCTCCTTGCCTTTGGACAAATCGAACATCAAGTGGAAGTGAGCGGCAGCGCAGCTCTGACTTTCTCTCAGGGCTGGGACACATGAAGAATAAAACGGGCAGAGTGGAATTCGAGATCAAATCGTATTCCACTTGGACCCATGTTACGCTAAGGGGCCGTTCCCATCTGTGATATTTTTCTCAGTTCTAATTGGATCGAGAAAACAATCGCAGCATCATGCGAGTGGAATCCGATCCATATTCACTTGCACTCATACAAGTCTATGGGTACGAGAGAAACATCGCACTGCACTCGGATGACACCAAGTGCAGTGTGATAATCACATCAGCTGATAATGGAGAAGATGGAGAGTTTAATCCCTCCCTCTCCTCCGCAGCTGTGATCTGGTCACAGGATCGGATCACAGTATAATGACACTCGTCTCACACTCGCAGCAGAGCGGGAGCGAAGAGTCATTAGCATAACTCTCAATTATTGTCAGCAGCATATAAATGGCTAAACATTAGCGGTTGGCATTATCGTTGGTTGCTGCTGTTAGCAGCAGGTTCTGGCTGTATAACACAGCTGACACCAACTCTGTATGGAGCCAGCTCAGCTCTTGAGACCATTCCATACACGATAACCCTGATACAAATGGCCACGAGGCTAATATAATCAGAAAATGTTTCAAGACTATGCCTACTCATAGCAGTGTGAGAGTGCTGATATTCCAGTTGCAGTGTCTCCTCCTGTCCACCAGATAGGTGTCTGCATGGCTGCAGTGTCTCCTCCCATCCACCAAAGGGATGTTGTCTGCTCAGTCTTGGAGGAGGATTCTGTGAGGAGCAAGAGACAGGAAGAGGGAAGGAGAGAGAGACAGATTGAGGGAGACCCCGAAGTGCGGTGGCTGCCTTTCCCTGAGATTTTCTGAAATCTCTGGAGTACTGGAAACAGCCTGCTGATCGCTGTGCGAATAAAGGCCATGCAGCAAAGTGCCCCCATTCATAGGCTATTGTCAAGGAGAGAGAAAACTGGCTCCCTCGTTACCTGGGCCTTCCCACAGGTCTGCTGTTCGGTTCCTGAGGTGATTAGTTCCTGAGGAGATTCATCACTCTGGTGATCCTTCCCTGAGGTGCCCTGTCCCTATGATTGCCACTGCTGTATAGTTATGCTGCAGAGCTGAAAGCTGCTAGGTTTTCCCCTTTATACCTGAGACTTCCCTGGATCCATCCATCTATAGTGTAAGTCCTGAGCTCGGGCCCCACGCATATTTTTTTGCAGGCAAGTGTGCAGACATGTGGTAGTGGTTTTGGTGCCAAAACGGTTAAGGTACACTGCAGTCACTTATGTATAACTGAACTGGAGCTGCTGTTGTACTGCTGTTAACAAGTGTTTAACCAAGGGTGAGCTGTTAATGTGCACATGTAATGAGGGGAGAGGGAGGGGAATAGAAAAATCGATAAGGTTATTAATCAATAAGGTTGTGCTGGTCCAGAGACAGGTCCTATTTGCACTCAGTAATTTATACTCTTTATTAGTTTATAGGTTTATAGGTTCTGTTCCGGCATTGTTTGGGTTTTTCTGTTTCGTAAATTGTGTTCCAGTAGTTCCCGCGATATCGGAAAGGGTCTCTAGCCTAGCTCACTGATCCTGGCTTTCTGAGCCGGGTGTATGTATACAGTTAGGTCCAGAAATATTTGGACAGTGACACAAGTTTTGTTATTTTAGCTGTTTACAAAAACATGTTCAGAAATACAATTATATATATAATATGGGCTGAAAGTGCACACTCCCAGCTGCAATATGAGAGTTTTCACATCCAAATCAGAGAAAGGGTTTAGGAATCATAGCTCTGTGATGCATAGCCTCCTCTTTTTCAAGGGACCAAAAGTAATTGGACAAGGGACTCTAAGGGCTGCAATTAACTCTGAAGGCGTCTCCCTCGTTAACCTGTAATCAATGAAGTAGTTAAAAGGTCTGGGGTTGATTACAGGTGTGTGGTTTTGCATTTAGAAGCTGTTGCTGTGACCAGACAACATGCGGTCTAAGGAACTCTCAATTGAGGCTGAAAAAAAAGAAAAAATCCATCAGAGAGATAGCAGACATGCTTGGAGTAGCAAAATCAACAGTCGGGTACATTCTGAGAAAAAAGGAATTGACTGGTGAGCTTGGGAACTCAAAAAGGCCTGGGCGTCCACGGATGACAACAGTGGTGGATGATCGCCGCATACTTTCTTTGGTGAAGAAAGAACCCGTTCACAACATCAACTGAAGTCCAGAACACTCTCAGTGAAGTAGGTGTATCTGTCTCTAAGTCAACAGTAAAGAGAAGACTCCATGAAAGTAAATACAAAGGGTTCACATCTAGATGCAAACCATTCATCAATTCCAAAAATAGACAGGCCAGAGTTAAATTTGCTGAAAAACACCTCATGAAGCCAGCTCAGTTCTGGAAAAGTATTTTATGGACAGATGAGACAAAGATCAACCTGTACCAGAATGATGGGAAGAAAAAACTTTGGAGAAGAAAGGGAACGGCACATGATCCAAGGCATACCACATCCTCTGTAAAACATGGTGGAGGCAACGTGATGGCATGGGCATGCATGGCTTTCAATGGCACTGGGTCACTTGTGTTTATTGATGACATAACAGCAGACAAGAGTAGCCGGATGAATTCTGAAGTGTACCGGGATATACTTTCAGCCCAGATTCAGCAAATGCCGCAAAGTTGATCGGACGGCGCTTCATAGTACAGATGGACAATGACCCCAAGCATACAGCCAAAGCTACCCAGGAGTTCATGAGTGCAAAAAAGTGGAACATTCTGCAATGGCCAAGTCAATCACCAGATCTTAACCCAATTGAGCATGCATTTCACTTGCTCAAATCCAGACTTAAGACGGAAAGACCCACAAACTAACAAGACCTGAAGGCTGCGGCTGTAAAGGCCTGGCAAAGCATTAAGAAGGAGGAAACCCAGCGTTTGGTGATGTCCATGGGTTCCAGACTTAAGGCAGTGATTGCCTCCAAAGGATTCGCAACAAAATATTGAAAATAAAAATATTTTGTTTGGGTTTGGTTTATTTGTTTGACCTCCTAAAATGTGGAGTGTTTGTAAAGAAATGTGTACAATTCCTACAATTTCTATCAGATATTTTTGTTCAAACCTTCAAATTAAACGTTACAATCTGCACTTGAATTCTGTTGTAGAGGTTTCATTTCAAATCCAATGTGGTGCCATGCAGAGCCCAACTCGCGAAAATTGTGTCACTGTCCAAATATTTCTGGACCTAACTGTATTTGTTTGTGGTAAATCCCACCGTGATCTCGTGTTGCATTTCCCACTCCCCAAATGGTTTGTAAAGAAAAGAGTTTGCACTCAACCCTAATCTGGTCTCGTTCCTTATTCGTGGCCCGCTGTATCCTGGAAGCAACCTCTCAGTTCCACAGCAGAAGTGGATTTCCTTATTTTTTTAAAATCTAAAATTCATCACGTTTTTTTTAAGAGCTGTGTATCTTTTAAGATATTTCCATAAATTATCTCTTTAAAGCTGTCCCTTTAGTGCCACCTATTGGAGGTCGCTATATTATAACCTACCGCCTCCTCCTTTAATTAACTAATGTGTAGTTGTGAATGATGGTGTCGTTACGTGGGTAGTCAGGGATGTCATCATTTCAGTACAGGAGTTGGTAGTTGGAAAAAGCTGATCTCTTAGGTAATTGATTGGTCTTCTATTATTTTCTGCAATTACAACGTATACTTCGCAAGCAGATGAAACCTTTTTAAAAAGTAACCTGGAATAAGGTATAGAGCGCCAAAAGCAGAGCGATATACAGATGATCTGTAAACTATACCTGCATCCGTTCTCAGTTTCTGCCATATGTCACTGGGTATCTGAGAGGTTGGAACATGGACAACATCCAATCCATCTCTACACAAATAACCTGTAAAACATTAATCTATGAAGAGCGTTAGAAATGATAAGACATTATAAATAGAGTCATTGAGTCTACATTATGGGAGATAGAAGTCAATATTGAGAGATTCCAGACAAAACCTCGTAAAGGCCAAACTATTAGATGATTGTCATCATTGAGAATTTTGTAGCCATTGATCATAAGTATAAATATCTATATAAACAAACCAAAGTGAAAAAAGTAATATTAATTTAATACCTTTGCCCAATATTTGGCACAAAAGTCCCATTTTGGGGTCTCATTTCTAAGAAAAAGTCACTGGAACCAGAAAAGTAGAACTCGTCTTGAATGGAGACCATTGTTATGAATGTAAACACTCTCACATATTGGTAACAGAAAAGAGGAAGACCTACTACAAGCAGGGAGATGACGCACCTACATCCAACAGGTCCCTATATAGACTAGTAAGACCCTAGCCGCATAACTCAAAACATCACCTCGGATCTGGCTCCCTAAAAGGCCATCGAAGTGTTTCTTGTATCTCCTGAAGGACCAAAGGGGAGGTCGCAACACACTGCCAATGTTAAGGTTGTGTTACAACTCACAACGGATATAAGTAACACACTAAAAACTCCAAATGACCCTGCTGGTTCCTGTACCTACTAGAGATCCCAACCCCATAGTTCCTATTGGTTCCTGAGTGAGTTGGATTATCCCTGAGAATAGGACAAGACAGATGAAGTCTCAGAAGACTGGAAAAGAGCAAATGTTGTCCCCATCTTCAAAAAGGGGAAGAAAGTGGACCAAGGGAACTATAGGCCTGTGAGCCTGACTTCCATACCAGGAAAGGTCTTTGAACAAATTATTCAGCAAGTTCCTGGATGAGAATGAAGTGATTAACCAGAGCCAGCACGGGTTTGTAACTAATAAGTAATTTCAGACTAACTTAATTTCCTTTTATGACAGAATCACTGACTGGGTGGATCAGGGAAAAGCAGTAGCTATAGTATATCTTGATTTCAGCAAAGCATTTTACAAAGTACCTTATACCATCCTTATTGAAATAAAAGGACCAAGTATGGATTGGACAAGGCAACTGTTAGGTGTATTCATAACTGGCTTAGTGATCGGACCCAAAGAGTGGTCATAAATGGCAGCACATCTAGTTGGAAGAATTTCTGAAGTGGGGCACCACATGGCTCTGTCCTGGGACCTGTGTTGTTCAACATCTTTATCAATGATTTAGATGTAGGAATTGAGGGTAAACTGATTAAATTTGCTGATGACACAAAGCTAGGAAGGATAGCTAATACTAGAGAAGAGAGCGAGAGGACTCAAAAAGATCTAAACAAAGTGGAAGAGTGGGTAGTAAGCTAACAGAATGGTTTTTAACAGGGAGAAATGCAAAGTACTAGATCTGGGCAAGAAAACTGAAAAAAGCATATACAGAATTGGAGTATTAGGGCTTGGGTATACTAATAGATCACAGACTAAACATAAGTCAACAGTGTGATGCAGCAGCAAAAAAGGCAAACACAATTCTGGGATGTATTAACAGAAGCATACAGTTTAGATGAAATGAAGTAATTGTTGCCCTCTACTCTTCTTTAGTCAAACTTCATCTAGAATACTGTGTCCAGTTCTGGGCACCACATTTTAAAAAAGACATAAAAAACCTGGAGCAAGTTCAGAGAAGATCAACCAGAATGGTGACAAGTCTACAAACCATGTCCTATAAGAAACTGTTACAGGATTTGGGAATGTTTATCTTGCAAAAAAAGAAGATTGAGAGGAGACTTGATAGCTGTCTAAAAATACTGTATCTCAGGGCCTGTCACACTGTAGAGGAATCAGCACTATTTTCACTTGCACAAGGAAAGACTGGAAACAATGGGATGAAACTGATTAAGAGGAGACACAGTTAAGATATTGGAAAAATCTTTTTGACAGTGAGGGTGATCAACAAGTGGAACAGGTTCCCACAAGAGGTAGTGAGTTGCCCTTCAATGGAACTTTTCAAAAAGAGACTGGACAGACATCTGTGTGGGATAATACAGTGAATCCTGCTGTGAGCAGGGGGTTGGACCAGAAGACCCTGAAGGCCTCTTCCAACTCAAACAGTCTATGATGCCAGAGATTGCGAAGAGATGAAGCTTGGTTTGCTGTAAAGGAATTCATAGTTTCAAATTTCTGAATTTTAGATATTCAAATTGTCTCTCCAGTAAAGGAGACAAACTCTAGCACAGCGCCACCTATTGGAAGTAGCGATCCTAAAAGTCACAAGTGGATTTTTAACAATCCTTTGCAATATGACTCAGGATATATAAGCCAGATCAGAATCCCAATTTGCAGACACGGTGTTTCGGGGTGCTTGCCCCTCGTCAGTGCAAAGTATGGGGGTGTCTAATCTGGCTCATGAGAAAGCTATGTGGGGACCACGGGGGAACACTATTCTCCTTAAGGAGACTTTGCAAGCCAGTCTGGCTGCCAAGTAGGGGGACTTATAGCTGCCACGCCCCTCTAAGAAATATTCAAATTGTCTCTCCAGTAAAGGAGACAAACTCTAGCACAGCGCCACCTATTGGAAGTAGCGATCCTAAAAGTCACAAGTGGATTTTTAACAATCCTTTACAATATGACTCAGGATATAAAAGCCAGATCAGAATCCCAATTTGCAGACACGGTGTTTCGGGGTGCTTGCCCCTCGTCAGTGCAAAGTATGGGGGGTATCTGATCTGGCTCATGAGAAAGCTATGTGGGGACCACGGGGGAACACTATTCTCCTTAAGGAGACTTTGCAAGCCTGTCTGGTTGCCAAGTAAGGGGACGTATAGCTGCCACGCCCCTCTAAGAAATATTCAAATTGTCTCTCCAGTAAAGGAGACAAACTCTAGCACAGCGTCACCTATTGGAAGTAGAATTTTAGATAGTATGTCTTCAAATTTCTTATCTCTCCCTCTCTTAGCTTTATGTCCTAGTTTCATGAAAATGCCCCAGATATATGCCTTGTGGAAATTCCAGATGAGAAATGGACTATCTACGGAGATTACATTTAGCTGAAAAAAGTCCCGGCGGTTACTTTGATGGTACGATAATGGTGAGGGATAGCTAGTAAATGGGACTTAACCTTCCAGGGATAACTAGGCATATTGGAGTGTTGCTCCTCAAAATGCAATGTTAGTGGGTTTAACCATGTAATTTGGGCTATAGTAGAGGAAGCCACAATATGTGTAAAAAACCTTCCCACCAAGAATAAATCTATGCAATTTTGGTAGAGGAACCAAGTGAACCATATTGCTGAAATGATCCTCCATCACGCATACTACACTATTTCCACTAAAATTAGGCAAATCCATGACAACATCCATGAACAAATGATCTAAGGTCGAGGCGGAACACCGTTAGGCAAAAGAAACACTGCCGGGGCCTGATGAGAGGCTTTCGACCTGGCACAAAATCTGCACTTATGGACAAGTGTGACGCCCTGGCAAAACCAGGTAGTCACAAATAGGCCCCCCCACATAACACCTTCCCTCACTAGGAAACACACAGCCAACCAGTAAACCCTAGTCACCCCCCTTAGGGAAAGATAGACACACCAGTGGGCATGACCAGGCGGTTGGGACATGCCCACCCAGGGGTCCAGATAGCCCGGGGTGGGAAAACAAGCAGTTAAGCTTTAGATGAGTCTTAGAGTTCAAGGACAGAAGAGTGTGGAGTGGAGGTCAAGCCTGTGTGTCAGGCCTGAAGTTGACTGACAGGTACCAGGGTAGGAGCCCTGGTGTCACTGGCTAGGAGGCAGATGGTGGTCTCCGTCAGCAGGAGACGGGAAGATGGCTCGGTGGAACCGAGGTGGACCGGGCCAGGGTTGTAGCCCGCCGATACCGACCTGGGGAACCGACCCGGAAACCAGAGCACAAAGGGGGGTACTCGGACCCTGAAGCCAGGACCAGAAACAAGTGGCACTGGTTAATTAATCGATTGAGGCCAGGACTAAAGGTTCTGTCCTACCCAAAGTCCCTCATAGAAGACAACAGCCCACCGATTAGGGATAAGATGTCACTGCCAGGGCCCATAGATCCCACGGGCCAGCGTCTGCGGGCACGGCTCCTCAGGCCACATCCAGCCGGGAGCGGACTCCTGAGTTTCACACTAGGAAAGTCCACCTTACATAAAGCAGTGCAGGTAAAGGATAAAGACCACCAGCCGGGTGTGGGACCCAGAACGCAATCGGCCGTGGCACCGGCCACTGTCACCTTGGTTTACTAGAGACTTGTGTGTTTTACTAACAGTGAGTACACCAGCACCCCCTGCAGTCGCCATACCGTGCACAGAGCCACCGGATCCCGGGGTCACCAACCCTACCCACGGAGGTCTTAACAACTTGCTGCGCAACATCTCCCCCGGGTGCCCCGTAATAGCAGCGGTGGTGTCCCACCTCACCACACACCGTGGGTGGCATCACAAACTTATTATGGCCTAGCCCGTACATCTACGTCACCCCACATTTTATTTGGCATGTCCGCGAGACCCCCGGGTCCGGAGACCCTCGAGCCACCCACCGAAAGGTCCGGGCCCAAGCAGCGGCAGCTTCTGGCACGGGGGCGGCACACATACTCATCAACATCCCTTTGAGGATACCTGGCCAACACATAGTCACTTCGTTATGAAGGTAAGTATGAAGCGAAGACTTCACAAACAGTTTGCCAGGTGGCAAGCCCTCCGGTCCACAAACCTAAGCCTCCACATTGAGCTGTCTGAGATTTATCCTGAGATTTAGACCACCAACCACCACCCCTGCACTAAGAATTTTGACTTGATTTTCGTCCTTTATATTTGAAACACAACTATGTGACAAAGCATGAGTCTTAACATTCTTAGTTCCAGAGAGATGTCATAGAAAGTTCAAACCGAGAGGAAAAAAAGGCCCACCAGGCCTGTCTAGTATTCAAGCATTTAGCGGCATCAACATAAAGTACATTTTTGTGATCAGTAAAGGCCGTTACTTTATGCTTAGCCCCCTCCAAACAATGCCTCTAGCCAAAGATTCCCGATCACTTATATCATAATTGGACTCCGGTTGTGAGAATTTACAAGAAAAAAAAAAAATCAGAAGGATGAAAGTACCTGTACGTTTTCTGTGAAAGAACGGCACCCATCCCCACAGAAGAGGCATCTACCTCTACCACAAAAGGCAAAACAACATGGGATTGATTAAGAACTAGAGCTTTAGAAAAAGCTGTCTTAGGCCTAAAACACACTCCCGCAAAAAAAACGTACGTGTCTTACGGTCCGTTTTTCGGGTCCGTGTTCCGTTTTTTAGGGGCGTTTCTCCGGTACGTATGGCATCCGTGTGATGGTGTATGCGAGCCGTGTGTGCGTGTGGAATGTCCGTATTGACATAAAATACATACATGTGCAGTCCGTGTGCCGTCCGTTTTTCCGGATCCGTATTTTCACACAAATAACCTTGCTAGCCCATCATAATGTACTCCTGGTGTGTTTAATTGGTCAATTAACTACCCAATTTGGTTAGTTTGCTTAAAAAACCTTTAAAAACATGGCTTCAGAGCTTATTCTCACATTATACACACTCCAAAATGTCTCTCTCCAATGAAGCAACCATGTATTTGCTATGGTTGATATCTAGGAGATTTGGGGTTAGGCGACATATGATTGAAGAAGAGCCACCATTGGGGAGAAGGATGTGGATTCACCCCATTGTGAAGCTCAGGAAAACACATGGGCATTTTAATATTCTCTATGGCGAAGTGCGGAAATTTCCACCAAAATTCCAAGCCTACTGCCATCTCACCATGAATTCATTTGACAACATCCTTGGCCTTGTGTACCATCGTTTGAAGCATCAGGACACCTGTATGCGCCTCAGCATCTCCCCTGAGGAACGACTGTTGGTGACTTTACGGTAGGTGTTGTCATGTATACTCATGCGTTATCTGTTATTTTGAAATACATGTTAAATGTCAAAGGCATAATTTTGTCGAAATTATGTAATTTTAAATTTAGGTATTTGTTGAAAACTTATATAGATCAAATAACCTCATTGTAATCTGAAAATATGATCTGAGAGCTCACATCTACCATTCTAACTCTACCAAAATTAAAGAAGCAAGAGTCATAAATCAAACAATCTTGTTTATTAAACAGAAAAGTAATTATTTTTCCAATATGGAAAGTAAATATCAACACATATGTATTTCCAACAAAAGCAATAAAATAATAGTCATACACAGTATCTCGCCAGTCATTGGATGACACAAATATTAATTTTGAAAAACAACTTTCAGGAATAGTCAAAGTAATGTCATGTTTTTTTTCTATTTCAGTTACCTTGCAACTGGGCAATTCATCAGCAGTCTACATTTCGAATTCTTATTGGGAAGGTCTACAATTGGCAAGATTATCCTGCATACCTGCACTGTGCTATGGGAGACCCTTAGGCATCATGTCATGCAGCTGCCTTCAACACAGGAATGAATGCACATTTCAGATGAATTTTTGGAGAAAACAGCTTTCCCTAATTGTATTGGCGCAATTGACGGAAAGCACATTAGAGTGAAGAAACCACCGAACTCTGCATCAAGATATTTTAATTATCATAAGTTTTTTTCTGTAGTCATTTTGGCCATGGTAGATACAAACTACTGCTTTTTATTTGCTGATATTGGGGCCTATGGCAGTGCCTCAGATGCACGCATTTTCAGAAGCTCACGTTTAGCAAGACGATTAATGTCTGATAGTTTAAGTTTGCCTGCACCAAGACCATTGCCTGGTAATAATGGCCCTATAGTTCCTTTTGTCATGGTTGCAGATCAGGGGTTTGCATTGTCTAGGCATTTGATGCGTCCATATCCCAGAAGGGGGCTGGACAGATCAAAAGCCATATTTAATAGCAAACTGGCCAGAGCACGTTGCTATGTTGAACGTGCCTTTGGCATTTTGGCCTCAAGATGGCGCATTTATCAAACCACCATCCAACTCCAACCAACCACCGTCAAGGCTGTCATTAAAGCTACAGTAGTGTTACATAATTACTGTAGATTACATGAAAGCAATGACGAAGACATTGAGGCGTTGCCTGCTTTAAATGCACCATTTGTAGAGAATGGTAGTGTTAGAACCAATGTGTCCACTTCTGGTCTACAAGTGAGGAATCAGTTTAAAGATTATTTTAGTTTAAATCGCCATAGTCATGTTTAAATTTGACATTGTTATAGTTTTTTATCACTTGGTTACATAAGCACAAACACATATGTAATACAAAAGAGAAAATTACCATACATAGGTATAATTTGTGGGTTTTTTTGTTGGTTGGTTGTGTTTGTGGTCCCAATAAGCTATTGTGATTTAACTTTATTGCTATAAAATCAGGAATTTTTGTTTTGCAAGTAACAGTACTACTGAATGTACATGACTAATAAAAATATGGCAAATTGAATTTGTAAAAATTAGTCCAGATTTTTTATTGAACCTATGTATGTATGTTATCTTTTGCAAAACACCCTGTATTCTATTATTTTTTTAAAAAGAATTTTGTCAGGGACATTAGGCCATACAAAACACCATACTTTATTATGCAATAATGTCACGCAAACATAATTTGTTTGACACTATTGGAATACAAGTATGGGACCAGACCATATGCAGATACTGCATAGTGGCTGGATTTTTAATAATAAAGGTGTCTGAATGTTAGTGTAGTACTTTATGTGCGTGCATCTTATCCCTAAACCCAGTTTATTCTAATGGATGGTCCAAACAACATGTCCAGAGCAAGGCAACATTTCTAACAGGCAGGTAATGTTTTTGAAGTGATAGAGTAATTGCTATTGAATTTTTTGAAAGGAAAACACAAATATGACCCCATGCATATAGAGTAAGTAATGTGTTACATTTTGATATGTTTTCCCACCAGCAATACCCTAGAAAACATACCAAAATGTAAAATAATACATACAATATCACATTATGATTCAACTAAATCCTCTAGGCTACTGATGCTTTCCTGTGTAGTCTCCATTGCATTGACACCTACAGAATATGTTTACTGCACAACACTAGATGTTGTAGTGAGTGACTGATCAGTGTTTCCACTAGTAACAGTTGTTGTACTTGGAACAAATAATGATGCATTTGTTTGAGCAGATGGAAGACCAAGTGTAGGTGGTACATAATGATGTGTTGGAAGAGGCTGAGTATGTGTGTATGTGAAGTTAGTTGGGTAAGTCTGATGTTGAAAGTACTGTTGTTGTGGATTATTAGGAACATGGTAGGATGTTGTTTGTTGAAACATTTGAGGTAGTCTATGAACATTACTAACAATACTAGGATAGTTAAAAGACGTTTGCATTGGTGTCTGTTGGGGTACTTGTGGGACAATGATGGCTGTTGAGATGGCCTTTGTGTCATTAATGTACCTATATGGTGTGGGACAATTGTTGGCCTAATTTGTCCATCACTTCCCATAGAAGAAGATGGACACTGTATATGTGTTTGTTGCACTACAGGATTTAGTTGAAAATTAGAGTAATGTTCATCAGTTTGGGTTTCCACAGTTTGTTGGGTTGTGTTTGTGTGTGGACCACGTGGATTAGCTCTCCATTGCTCTATCACTTCAAAACAATATATGGGTTCTGGCTCACGTTGGGTAGCAGATATTAGTGTTATTAAGGACGCCCTCAATCTGTCCTGCCTATCAGGTGCAACCAATGCAAGAGAGGGAGAAAGGGAGCGGCAAAATCTCTCTCCATCACTCTCTGGTATCAGTGAATTCATCATGTGTATTATTCTGGTATCAATGATATCTGGCAGGGAACGTAAATCTTCATAACGCCTATGTCTGCGACCACGGATAGATTGTGCTACTGTGCGCATGGTATTAGTTGATATTCTTGGCTGTGTGCCTGCATGTTGCTATGGACTACTGTCTGCAAGAACTGGTGAAGGGCCACTTTGTTTCCCTGTAGACTGGCCTGGAATTACATTAGTGGATTGACTTGTTCCCAAACCCAAATCAGAGGACATTTCTTCTGCGTCTGGCTGGCTGGTGTTGGTGGTTGATATGAGGTAGGCTCCATCTCGGAAGCAGAGGTCGCTGTTAATACTGCTGACTGGGCTTCCTCACTATCTTCTAGATTATCCTCTGTACTTTGAAGATAGAAAAAAAAAAAATTAATGTGTGCATTTAAGAAAAAACCGCCATGTGATGTAATGGTTTAAACTTACTTCGGTACTTCCATAATGGGCATGTGGAAGCTGAATCTTTCATAATGGACATATTTTTTCTTTTTTGCAGCGGCAGCTGTGGTTGCCACTGGGTTATTTTCTCTTCTGAACTGGTCACGTGCTGAGCGCCATCGCTGTTTAACAAGATCCACTGTTTAAAAACTAAAAATTGTAAAATAATTATAACAATTGAACAATAAAAAAAACAAAAAACATTATTCTTGTATTGCAGCAATTTAAATAAATTGGAACACACATCCATGTGTATGAAAACAACAACCCATGACACTCATATAGTGACATAATAACACAATAAGCATGAGAAAGAAAACAAGATTTCCAGTAAAAAGATTAAACCACTGTATAATCATTTATCTCCTTTTTTACTTACAAAAATTTTAAAAAATAAACCTTCAGTAAGCCATGAGAAACAAAATGTCTATAAACCCATGAAGTGCCATATGTTCCACAAAGATTTTCCATTATACACTACACATTACTGTTACCATTCCAGACATGGTGACACCAAGGGACATGCATAATAATACAAACATGAAAATACAACTCAAAATGTATAGACAAATCACAGCACATTTGCAATAGAAAAAGCACAAAATTGAACACAAAAATATAAATCAAACGTGTTTAATTTTTGCTTGACCACCCTGAAATGCCTTTTGTACATGCATAAAATGCTTTGCAGGCCACATATACACATGCTGATATTACTAGAAAACTGCAATGAATAGTTCAAAAGGCCAAAAAACTACACTCTCCTGTTTGTGAGTCTCCAGTGTAGCTCAAAATGAGTCAGGCCCATTAATACATGCCAAACAAACTACAAATATGTTTATACTCTGCCTACAGAATGTGCACATGTAGGTAAAGACAGAAGCAATGCAAATATCTGTACTCACCAGATCTATTTTTCTTTCCAGGGGTGCATTGAGACCATCCATTCCTAGGGTAGACTATCTCTGCCACAGCCATCCATGCTCGTTCCACCATTAACCTGTCATGGTAGCAATAAACACGTGTGTCCCACAGCTCTGGATGCCTCTCCACGTCTCCAATCAGCCTCTCTGTATCGATTCTGGGCGCCATGCTCAGTACCTGTGTTGTTCTCTGTGCTCAAAGTTCCCCTGCAGTGAGAGGACAGGTGCCCAGCTGCTGTCTGGCGTGCAAATGAGACAGGAAATGTATGTTTGGCGCCAGAATTAATGGCCTACAATTGACCTAATAGATTGGTAACAAGTGTTTCAGATTTTGTGATGAAAAACGGACACGGACGATACGTGCTGAACACGGCCATACTCGGTGTGCGGTCCGTGCAGGCACGGACCCATAGACTAAAGCGGGTCCATGCCTGCGTGCTGCCGGCCAAAAACGGACATGTCATCCGTGTAGAAAAGCGCACACACGTACTTACCACACGGACACACGTTCCGTGTGATTTTACGTGTGTGTGCCATCTACCATTGAGGTTAAGTAGCTGGACCAATCACTGAGCCAATAAAGTAATCAGACATAAAACGTAACTTTTACTGTTCCACATATAAAAATGAACTATAGTTCATAACTGAGTTAAAACCAGGGTTCACAGTCGTCACAATGATTGGACGATCAAGCGAACCAAAATATAGGAATATTGAGATCCTACACAACACGGACTGCCTCAGCTGGTTTGCATTCAAATGGACAATTATGCCATCATAAGCACTCTATCCAACTGAAAAAAGAGGTATACACACAAATAGTTTGTCACATTAAGAACCCCAATTATGGGAAACTGTCGCTGTGTGTATTATAGGCAGATATTATAAACACTGAGGAATTAGAAATAGAAAATATTCCTCTCTGATAGGGAATGGTCTTACCAAATCCCAGAATTATAGGCAGGCATTAATTCAGGTTACCGGCTCAGTCACGGGGGGCTGTTTCTCAGCACATCAGATCCCATACAGCCAGATAACCTCAGTCAGGCAATTTCAATGGTTCCCACTCCCAACGTTTCAAACTGGATCATCAGGGGAGTCCAAGTGGGATATCAGCAGTGGACGTCACTAAGCATCGCTTTTACATGACCCTCCACAGGTGCCCGATTCACTACAATATCAGTAAACACATATCAGAAAAACGCCCAGGGAACTGCCGATCAGGCCGCATTTATCATGCCCCATGGTTGTATTAACTCACCGCATCCCGGCGTGTGTCGAACCTAATTCAAGCTTGCCGCGCTTAGCATTTGGAGTGACGCTCCAAATATAGCACGGCGCATGCGCGGATTCGTTGGAATAATGACGCGCACTCCCAGAATGCTTCCGGGCCGGAAGTTACGCATCATCCAAGGCAGCGTCGATTAGGAGACGTCACTGTCCTCACCCAATGTCATCACATCCGGGTGAGTGGAACGCAAACAGCTCCATTAGATGGATACACATGTTAACGCTGCCTAGCAACCTCGGTTCCTAATACCATGGCTGCATTTATAGTTATATGGCATTAGGCACAGGTCCACATAGAGATGCCGGTATATATTAGCAATGTCACAGGTCAGGTTTATACTATGATAAAATGATAAAAACGCACTAGGCTAGTGCTGCCAAAAAGATGTGGAAAAGAGACAGATATGACAGAAGGATTAAAAACAGAGAGCTTCTTGCAGAATAAAAACGAGCCTATTTCAAAAACCATCGAAAACACAGGGTCAATTGAAAGTCAGTGTCCAGATGGGACCCATAGAGGGAGGGCCAAAACCACCGGAGGCGGCCAACAGGACTGTAGGGGCAATTATGTATGTATGTTGTTTTGATTTGTTGTTTTGAGGAGGAAACACAAAAATGACATCATAAATAAAAATGACACACCAGTGGCAAGACATTTCAACGCTTCCCATAATGGCGATCTGGGAAGCTTTAGGGTAATGGGCATTGATTTGATCCACCCTCCCCTACGCGGTGGAAACTGGGACAAGACCATCCTCCAGAAGGAATGCTACTGGATCTATACCCTGGATACCATGGTGCCGATGGGACTAAATGAATCCCTCTCTTTCTCCCCTTTCTTAGGAGCACCTTAGATTTAGGGCCCTGTTAGGAGGGAAAGTCGATGCCCGAGTGGGGGCACCATGGGCGTGGGTTATGATAGGGTGCCGACCCCCACATGTTAGGTAGTGTGTAATTATATCTAGGGTCAGTGACTAGTATGCACCTTAGTCTCTTGGACCCTGTCCTTTTCTGGGAACCATGTCTAGATGATCTTGTCCATCCCCCCCTTCCTCCTCAAAACAACAAATCAAAACAACATACATACATAATTGCCCCTACAGTCCTGTTGGCCGCCTCCGGTGGTTTTGGCCCTCCCTCTATGGGTCCCATCTGGACACTGACTTTCAATTGACCCTGTGTTTTCGATGGTTTTTGAAATAGGCTCGTTTTTATTCTGCAAGAAGCTCTCTGTTTTTAATCCTTCTGTCATATCTGTCTCTTTTCCACATCTTTTTGGCAGCACTAGCCTAGTGCGTTTTTATCATTTTATCATAGTATAAACCTGACCTGTGACATTGCTAATATATACCGACATCTCTATGTGGACCTGTGCCTAATGCCATATAACTATAAATGCAGCCATGGTATTAGGAACCGAGGTTGCTAGGCAGCGTTAACATGTGTATCCATCTAATGGAGCTGTGTATCCATCTAATGGAGCTGTTTGATGACATTGGGTGAAGACGGTGACGTCTCCTAAGCGACGCTGCCTTGGATGATGCGTAACTTCCGGCCCGGAGGTATTCTGGGAGTGCACGTCATTATTCCAACGAATCCGCGCATGCGCCGTGCTATATTTGGAGCGTCACTCCACATGCTAAGCGCAGCAAGCTTGAATTAGGTTCGACACACGCCGGGATGCGGTGAGTTAATACAACCATGGGGCATGATAAATGCGGCCTGATCGGCAGTTCCCTGGGCGTTTTTCTGATATGTGTTTACTGATATTGTAGTGAATCGGGCACCTGTGGAGGGTCATGTAAAAGCGATGCTTAGTGACATCCACTGCTGATATCCCACTTGGACTCCCCTGATGATCCAGTTTGAAACGTTGGGAGTGGGAACCATTGAAATTGCCTGACTGAGGTTATCTGGCTGTATGGGATCTGATGTGCTGAGAAACAGCCCCCCGTGACTGAGCCGGTAACCTGAATTAATGCCTGCCTATAATTCTGGGATTTGGTAAGACCATTCCCTATCAGAGAGGAATATTTTCTATTTCTAATTCCTCAGTGTTTATAATATCTGCCTATAATACACACAGAGACAGTTTCCCATAATTGGGGTTCTTAATGTGACAAACTATTTGTGTGTATACCTCTTTTTTCAGTTGGATAGAGTGCTTATGATGGCATAATTGTCCATTTGAATGCAAACCAGCTGAGGCAGTCCGTGTTGTGTAGGATCTCAATATTCCTATATTTTGGTCCGTTTGATCGTCCAATCATTGTGACGACTGTGAACCCTGGTTTTAACTCAGTTATGAACTATAGTTCATTTTTATATGTGGAATAGTAAAAGTTACGTTTTATGTCTGACTACTTTATTGGCTCAGTGATTGGTCCAGCTACTTAACCTTATCATTGTGGATCTTCCTATTGTATATTGCTAACTTCCTCCATCTACCATTGAATAACATGGGTCTCCGTGTCTACGTGTCTCCGGTACGTGCAAATACGTACCGCACACGTACAAATTAAACGGATGTGTGTTGCGGGTCTTAGGCCCTGTGTGCACTGGAAAACTGAATTTTCTTAAGAAAATTCCGCAGGGTCTGAAAGATTACCGCACCCGCGGTAAAAAACCACGGCAAACCACACCCGAAAACCGCATGCAGTTTGCCGCGGTTTAACCCCGGTATTGTTTGCGGTATTGCCGCGGTTTTGCCGCGTGTGGGTTGGTACATGTGTTTTAATGCATTTAATGCAATAAAGCACATTGAAAAAAAAAAAGAAAAAAAAGTCATTTCCTTCTGAGATAGATAATAGATAGATAAATAGACAGATAGAAGAATAGATAGAGGGATAGATACATAGTCCCTGTGAGCACACGCTGCATTTCTCCCGAGCGGTAATGTGTTGTTCACATTACCGGGCGTGGGAAATGCCCTGTAATTACCTCTCTGCAGTCTCGTTTCGAGGCTGCATTCAATGCTGTGTGTCAGTCGCGGCTGGATGCAAGCATCGCAGGACGTGGATTACGCCGCCGGAGCTGTGTGTTTGGGAGGGGTTAATAAAGGGGTGAAACAGGGGCTTTTTTGTGTTTTATTTAAAATAAAGGATTTTTCGGTGTGTGTTTTTTTCACTTTACTTACGGGTTCATGTCAGCTGTCACATAGACACTGCCATGATTAAGCCTGGACTTAGTGGCGGCGATCTGCCGCCATTGACTCCTTATATTACCCTGATTGCCACCACATCACGGCAACTGGAAGAGCCGGGGACACTCCGGGACTGTCGCATAATGAATGCGACAGTCCCGGGGCAGCTGCGGGCTGATATTCTCGGCTGCAAGAGGGGGGGAGGGGGCATTAACCCTGGCCCTCACTCTCCCCTGCCTGAGAATACCGGCCCGCCGTTGTGTGCTTACCTCGGCTGGAAGGTAAAAATACGGCGGAGCCCACGTGTTTTTTTTTCTATATGTCCATTTGATTTGTATGTGTATTCTATATGTCTGTGTAAGAGTGCGATATGTGTGTGTTCTATGTCTGTGTCTGATATGTCTGTGTGTTTACTCTCTGCTCCACTTCCCCTTCCTGTCATAATTACATCACTTCCCTGCAAACCGCAGGGCAGTGATGAACATTATGTCCCGAAACCGCGAAATACCGGAGGGAATAACGCAGGAAAACGCAATGAATCGCACAGAATTTGCTGCCTGCGTTATTCCCTGCTGGATTTCCCGATTACATGGCAGTCAATGGAGTGCAATGCCGCAGCGACGTGCGGAAAAGAAGTGACATGCAATTGATTATGCTGCGGGAATCCCGCAGCAAAACATGCAGCTGTCAAAATCCGCATAGTGCGCACAGCATTTTTTTTCCCCATAGGTTTTGCTTGTGAATCACTGCAGAGATGTTATGAACATAACATGCAGCGAAACATGCAGCAAAACCGCAGGAAATCCACGGCAAAACCCGGCAAGTGCACACAGGGCCTTAGGCCTTGTGCGCACTAGAAACTGACTTTTTCTTAAGGAAAAAACGTACGCTCTGAAAGAATCCCGCACCTACAGTAAAAAAACCGCACCAAAACCGCAACGAAATCCACATGCGGTTTTGCCACGGTTTGGTGTGGATTTGGTGTGGAATTTCTGCGTTTTTTTCCGCAGGTTGGTCCCTGCGGGTTTTTACCAATAATTAATGGTAAAACTGCAGGGACCTGCAGAAAAGAAGTGACATGCACATTAATTCCGCAGCGGAAATTCCGCGGGTAAATCCGCAGGTATAAAAAAACGCAGCGTGCGCACAGCATTTATTTCATACCCATAGGTTTTGCTGGGGAATGACTGCAGAAATGTTAGACACATTTTCTGCAGCAAATTCATGGCAAATCCATGGTAAAATCCATGGTAAATCCGCAACGTGCACACATAGCCTGAAGTTGAGAGCCACAATGTCATCCAGAGCCACAGTTGACCAAGAGGAGAAGTCAGTCCCCTTCTTGGTCATTTTGCATGCTGCAACTATTTTCTCTTCCATAATCTACAGGAGAAAAAAGCTGACCATCTGCTGTGACTCATTGACTAACATTGGTCAGAGAACAATGCAAGATTTTCTCGCATTGCACTCGTCCAATTCATATCACATCTTGTGTAAGAGACTCTGTTGAATGTATTCCTTCAAGGTATCTCTTTCAGGAAGAGAGAGGTTAACCTCTTCATGACACGTGATGTACTGGGTACTTCATGGATCATATGAGGTTAAACCCCCCCATGAGTAGTCCGCGGTGATCCGCGCACATCTCAACTGATCTCAACAGCTGAGATGTGTGCCTGCCAGGCACGAGTGGAATCACATTCCACCTGCGCCTATTAACCCCTTACATCTCGCTGCCAAAATCTGACAGTGAGATGTATCAGAGCACCCCCATTAGCATAACTTACCCACCCCTCTCTGAAGCCACGTGACGTGATCACGTGACTTCCGGTGGTTACCATTGTAGCATAGGGTCATGTGATGACTCCTGTAGTTATCATGAGTCACTTTCTCTCACTGCCGGCAGACTGCCATGTGTGAGAGTAAAGCAACTTTTCTCCAGATCACAGCTGTGTAGCCCATTGAAAATTAAAGGCTAAAAAAAACAAATATACACATATTTGGTATTGCCGTGTTCAGAAACACCCGATCTATCAAAATATAAAGTCAATTGATCTGATCGGTAAATGGCGTAGTGGCAAAAAAATTACAAACGTCACAAAATTTCATTTTTTTGGTCGCCACAAATTTTACGCAAAATGCAATAACAGGCGATCAAAATGTAGCATCTGCGCGAAAATAGTACCATTGAAAACGTCAGCTCAAGACACAAAAAATAAGTCATCAGTGAGCTATAGATCCCGAAAAATAAGAACACTATGGATTTCAGAAAATGGCGCTAAAAGTGCGCCATTTTTTTTTAAAAAAAACTTGTGAATTTTTTCATACCCCTTAGATAAAAGTAAACCTATACATGTTTGGTGTCTACAAACTTGTTACAAACCTGAGACATCACACCAACACATCAGTTTTATTATATAGTAAACATGGTGAATAAAATATCACAAAAACTATGTGCGATCACACTTTTTTGCAGTTTTTCCCGCACTTGAAATTTTTTTGCTGTTTTCCAGTACACTATATGGTAAACCTCATGGTTTCATTTAAAAGTACAACTTGACCCACAAAAATCAAGCCCTTATATGCCAAGATTGATGGAAAAATAAAAAAGTTACAGCTCTCGGAAGAAGGGGAGCAATAAAAAAAATTTAAAAAACCATGGAAAAACATATAATTGCCGAGGCGTGAAGGGGTTAAACAGATGAGATTTAGGCAATTTAGCTCCTGGTATTCTTATTATTAAAAATATTAGTATTATGTGGTATGAATTCGATAATACAATCATAGGACCTAAGTAGGGGAGGAGCTTCACATTTATTCTCAGAAAAAAAATCTTCAAAATCCTGGATAAAATCTGGAAGAAATAATCTCAAAGATGCCTGGGTATAATGCTCACTGATTTACAGCACACAGAAAATCTAGAGGGGCTTGACTAGGGTTTCTCACCAGTTTTTTACCAGAGCCTCTAAAGGTGAGGGTTTTGCTCTGCTGGAGGTAGTCAGGTGCCATTCAGAAGACTGGTGCTGCAACAGCTAGCCCCAGGGGTATGGACATGGACAGTCACTGATATGGAAGGAGCAGCCGGTATGGCTGATTCGGCAGGCTCAGCCAATATGGAACGATACAACGATACAACAGTGTCCGGTGCAGTAGGCTTGACCGATAGGGTGCAATACAGCAGCAGATGGTATAGCCGACTTGGCTAATAGGGTATGATGCAGCAGTGGCCAGTATAGCAGACTTGGCCAAGAGGGTACGATGCAGTTGTGACCGGTATTGCAGACTTGGCCGACTAGGTTGAATGCAGCAGCTGTGGATACATCTGGTACTGGAACAAAGAACAGTACTAGCTATGTGCAACACAGCACAAACAGAAGCAGCACTTAGGGACCTAAAAACAAGTAATGTAGAGTCCACGTTGCCCAGGCACCTTCCTTATATGGAAGGTGCTTGAAATACTCGATGCCTATCAGCCATAGGCATGAGAGACTCTTCCCCGTTAAGACGTACTGGCCTAAGACAAAGTGCGCATGCGGTAAGATCATTCCCAGATGGCCTTCCCGGCGTGCACAAGCCTCGGGAGGCAAGGGCAGGGACTGGGGACTGAGCAGCCATTACTGAGCAGCCAGGAAGGTAAGAGTGCTGACGTCCCCACTTGGGGGAGGGGAGCAGGACAGTGCAGGGACGCCGGTAATGGTGTTACACAGGGATTTAGATAAACATGGAGGGTTTATAGTTCATCAACCACGGCATACCCAACTTTAGCTGGTGAGGAAGGAAACACCATAAATGAAAGGGATTCTGTGTGTAGCACTCCCACTGTCATGCACAAATTCTCAGCTTTAGAAGTCACATGGCTTTGGGTAAGGCGAGAATTAAAAATTGCAAGTACTTGAATAAGATGACCAGGGGTAAAAACTGTATACCTACACTCGATAGTAACATCATTGTCAATAAGATCCAAGGTGGAGCCTGAATAAACAAATGCAGAGGTAATTATAACTCCAGGTTATAAAGACACTATTAAAAAGAAACCAGTAGCATGCATGAGAGATAACTTCAAATTCTTGTGTTGTATTTATGTTAGTAGTAAGACTAAAGTCTTGCTGGACTGCTCACTAGCCAGGGCTAGTCTAGGATCAGCAAGGGCCTAGTGTTACGGGGGGCTGACTGATAATAACTGAAAGGAGTATCAGACAGTCAGGGTCCACCGTGCAAAGACTTTGCTGCAGACTATGGCAGAGTGCAATACCTCTGTTAACTCACAGAAGGATATAATAAGTAAGTAAATATAATAAGTAAGTAAAGCAATTCCTCCCTTACTTGGAGGGTGTGTGGAATGATCTCTGTTAATAATCACAGAGACAAAGGCAATGTGTGCGAAATGGTACCTACCTAGGTCCGCTCTTCTAGTGGTGCAAAAGAGACGAACAGCAGCTTAAGCCGCACAAAGCTCCTACCTGCGTTCGCTCCACTAGTGTGCGAGGACACGAACCACTAGATATGGCACCTGCCTAGGTCCGCTCTTCTAGTGGTGCAAAAGAGACGAACAGCAGCGTAAGCCGCACAAAGCTCCTACCTCTGTTCGCTCCCCTAGTGTGCGAGGATACGAACAACTGCCAGACGCAGTATAAGGAACGTTACCCTAGCGGCAACGTCCACCTACGAGTAGAATCACAAGGCCCAGCCAGACCATGTGCCTCAGGCACCTGCCTATGTCCGCTCCCCTAAGAGGTAAGGATACGGACAGCAGCCGAAGCTGTAAGGTATAAGAACGCTACCCTGCCGGTAGCGCTCACCTAGCATAGACAGAGGAATGCCTAGAGGAACGCGCACAGAGCGTCTACTCATATGCATGAACCAAGAGGACTGAGCACCATGCGGCGTGTGTCAGGGTCTTATATAGACTCTGTGCCTCATCCAAGATGGAGGACACCAGAGCCAATCCGCTGCCAGAACGACAGGAGTGACGTCATGCTGGCCTATCACCGAGCAAGACGTCACAAGCACATGACCAGCGACCAATCGGCATAGAAGGTGTCAGAGACATGTGACCTCGTGTCAGCGATGATGTCACCCGCACATGTGCAATGGCTCCAAGATTGGACTTAGTCTCCAGCGCTCGCACATGTGCAGTAGCAAGAAATCTGGACTTAGTCTCCAGCGCTCGCACATGTGCAGTAGCAAGAAATCTGGACTTAGTCTCCAGCGCTCGCACATGTGCAGTAGCAAGAAATCTGGACATAGTCTCCAGTGCTCGCAGCAACCGTAACAGTACCTCCCCCTCAAGGGCCCCCCTCCCGGCGACGCAGGTAATCGGCAACTAAGTCGGGAGCATGGACAGCCTCCTCAGGCTCCCAAGAGCGATGTTCCGGGCCATAGCCCTCCCAATCTATCAAGAAGAACCTGCGCCCTCTAACCATCTTAGAACCAACTATGGCTCGGACCTCATAGCTAGAGCGAGAGGAATCAGAGGCAGGAGAGTGCACTTCACGAGCGTGAGGTAAAATAGCCGGCTTTAGCAGTGAGACATGGAATTTGTCATGAATCCTAAGATGGACAGGTAACTTCAATTGATAGACTACAGGATTTACCTGTCGAAGAACCTCATAAGGACCCAGGAAGCGAGGAGCAAATTTGACAGAGCTCACTCTAAGTCTCACGTGTTTTGCAGAGAGCCACACAAAGTCCCCTGGAGAAAAGACAGGAGCCGGGCGACGAAACCGATCGGACACCGTCTTCATACGGTCCTTAGCTGCTTGGATCGACTCTTGAGTCCGATCCCAAACCTCTCTGGCATTAGTTGCCCAGTCGGCCACAAGAGGAGGAGGTGCAGCAGCGGGAAACGGTACCGGTACCCTAGGGTGTTGCCCATTATTGAGTTCGAACGGTGTCTGCCCAGTGGCCTCAGCCAGCGAATTGTTAAGGGCAAATTCTGCCCAGGGTAGGAGGGAGGACCAGTTATCGTGGTTCTCAGCAACAAAGTGTCGAAGGTATATAATCATAGATTGATTGGTACGTTCAACCAAACCATTAGTCTCCGGATGGTATGCCGAAGAGAGATTCAACTCAATTTGCAGAAGGCTACAAAGATCTCGCCAGAAACGGGAAGTAAATTGCGGGCCTCTATCACAAATGATACGATCTGGCATCCCGTGAAGCCTAAAGACATGCTTGAGGAATAGTTTGGCTAGTACCCTGGAAGATGGGATTCTCGATAACGGTACGAGATGAACCATCCGGGAGAAATGGTCCGTAATGACCCACACAAATCTATGTCCCTTTGAACATGGAAGATCACCCACAAAGTCCATGCCTACCACCTCCCATGGTCTATCTGGCACTGGTAAAGGATGCAAGAGCCCAGCCGGTCTCTGCCGTAATGGACGGTTGCGAGCACACGAGTAGCAGGAACCGACATATCTCTTGACGTGGCTGGCTAAGTGTGGCCACCAATACCACCTCTCCAGTAACTCTCGTGTCCGCCTAATACCAAAATGCCCACCCACCTTTGAGGTGTGGGCCCATGACAGTATATCATTCTGTCGATCAGGCGGAACAAAGGTCTTGCCCGGTGGGATTTGGTCTAACGTCACAGGGGAGAGCGTATGAAAAACCCTGGAGGGAAGGATAAGACGAGGTTCGTCAATCTCTTCCTGGGTAGAAAGCATAGAGCGAGACAGGGCGTCTGCCTTGTTATTCTTACTCCCAGACAGATAGTTGATGGAGAAGTGAAAGCGGGAGAAAAACAAGGACCAGCGGGCTTGGCGAGGATTCAGACGCTGAGCGGTTTGTAAGTACGTCAGATTCTTATGGTCTGTATAGACCTGGAAAGGATGTTTCGCTCCTTCCAGCAAGTGACGCCACTCCTCCAAGGCTAATCTCAAGGCGAGCAGTTCCCTATCCCCAATGGTATAGTTTCTCTCTGCCGGTGAAAAGGTTTTAGCAAAGAAGAAACACGGCCTTTTTCTACCTGCACCGTTCTTTTGATACAAGACCGCACCAGCACCCACTGAAGAGGCATCAACCTCTAAGAGGAAGGGCTTATTCTCATCGGGTCTTTGAAGAACGGGAGCAGTTGAAAAGTGTCTTTTTACTGCCTCAAAAGCCTGACGACATACGTAACATATAGGAGGACCAGACTTGCGTAGTCTGGAGAACGTATGACCTAACTCCATAGGAGTGGGAGATGTTTCAGATGCTGAGGAAGATGGTAGTGGACCCTCAACAACTGGAATAGCCCGATGCTTAGGGCGTGAGGAAGAGACCTCGAGTCTACGTTCCTTATGGCGTACATCGATCCTCGTTGCTACTGTGATCAAGTCCTCCAGAGAAGCATGGACCTCACGAGTAGCAAGGGCATCCTTGACATAGCCTGCCAACCCTCTCCAGAAGATAGGAATCAACACCTTCTCTGGCCAATCTAGTTCTGCCACCAGAGTTCTAAAAGCAATGGCATAAGAACTAGTGGATAACGAACCCTGAGATAGATCTAACAGTCTCAGGGCCGCATCATGGGTAACCTGCGGACCCATGAATACCGCCTTAAGAGCATCAAGAAAGTCTTGATGTCTCAGAGTAACCACATCAGAGCGCTCCCATAGGGGAGTCGCCCATTCTAAGGCTTTGTCCTGAAGTAAGGAGATGATAAAGCCTACTCTGGACCTCTCCGTAGAGAAGCGAGAAGAGTTGACCTCTAGGTGTATCTGACACTGACTAATGAAACCACGACATGATCTGGCATCGCCAGAATATCTGTTTGGCAGAGCAAGTCGAGGATCATGTGCAGATGTCACCATGGTCTGAGGTTTATCCTCTATACTCTTGAGCCGTGACTCAAGTACTTGTATGTAACGGTGTAACTGCTGATATTCTGCCATAACTGCCAGACCCTGGGCTCAGTCCTAATGTTACGGGGGGCTGTCTGATAATAACTGAAAGGAGTATCAGACAGTCAGGGTCCACCGTGCAAAGACTTTGCTGCAGACTATGGCAGAGTGCAATACCTCTGTTAACTCACAGAAGGATATAATAAGTAAGTAAATATAATAAGTAAGTAAAGCAATTCCTCCCTTACTTGGAGGGTGTGTGGAATGATCTCTGTTAATAATCACAGAGACAAAGTCAATGTGTGCGAAATGGCACCTACCTAGGTCCGCTCTTCTAGTGGTGCAAAAGAGACGAACAGCAGCATAAGCCGCACAAAGCTCCTACCTGCGTTCGCTCCACTAGTGTGCGAGGATACGAACAACTGCCAGACGCAGTATAAGGAACGTTACCCTAGAGGCAACGTCCACCTACGAGTAAAATCACAAGGCCCATCCAGACCATGTGCCTCAGGCACCTGCCTATGTCCGCTCCCCTAAGAGGTAAGGATACGGACAGCAGCCGAAGCTGTAAGGTATAAGAACGCTACCCTGCCGGTAGCGCTCACCTAGCATAGACAGAGGAATGCCTAGAGGAACGCGCACAGAGCATCTACTCATATGCATGAACCAAGAGGACTGAGCACCATGCGGCGTGTGTCAGGGTCTTATATAGACTCTGTGCCTCATCCAAGATGGAGGACACCAGAGCCAATCCGCTGCCAGAACGACAGGAGTGACGTCATGCTGGCCTATCACCGAGCAAGACGTCACAAGCACATGACCAGCGACCAATCGGCATAGAAGGTGTCAGAGACATGTGACCTCGTGTCAGCGATGATGTCACCCGCACATGTGCAATGGCTCCAAGATTGGACTTAGTCTCCGGCGCTCGCACATGTGCAGTAGCAAGAAATCTGGACGTAGTCTCCAGCGCTCGCACATGTGCAGTAGCAAGAAATCTGGACTTAGTCTCCAGCGCTCGCACATGTGCAGTAGCAAGAAATCTGGACATAGTCTCCAGTGCTCGCAGCAACCGTAACACCTAGGCATGTGATCGCGCACAGGGAAAAGGACCCATCTAGGGGGACATTGGGGAGCGCAGGAATCAGACGCAGGTAAGTGTGAGGTGGTGACCTCTCTCCCTATCGCTAAGTGGCATCCTTTACATCTTCCCTGGTGTACCCCTCCTATTGTGAAATATGCCCAGCGTTTACTTTCCCTGCGGCATGACTGGGATTGGTTGCAGTTTTTTTTATTCCAAATGGTGTGCAAGAAATATTAAGTTAAGGGTTCCAACTATTTTATCTGGCCCATTTTTGGAGTTTTGTGTGAAATTATGTCCAATATGCCTTTTTTTCCTCTGGGTTTTTTTTCTGGAACAATTTCAAGGGTGCCAACACTTTCAGCCATGATTGTAAATAATAATTTCACTTTGAGCTGTCCAAATTAATTGCAATAAATGAAATGCAAAATATAAAAAGCCCCATCCTCCTTCCTACACACCATGACCTTGACACTTTAGAAGAGGCAGATATCCAGCATCAAGGAGAGTAGTGAATTAAAACTTACTTTTATTGGACATATAAAAACAAAAATGTAGTCCAGTAAGCACAGAGGCACAAGTATTATGCGTATTAACCAACGCGTTTCGACCAGAGCGTCTTATTCATGGCATGTGATTTACCCCAAACTGATCCCATATAAAGAGGTACACATAACACGTCATTGGTAAGACTGAGTGCTTAATTAAAATTAAAACCAAACAGGTGCAAGTCCCGGTGCAATATAGACATGTGGGACAGGAGTAAAAACATATGTGTGGGAAACCGCAATTTGAAGAACAAAATATATATAGAAATATAAATATAAAACACAGATCAGATATTATAGTCTACAGAGGATTAGATTAAAGGCAAAAAATATATAGATGTCCATATATATGTGTGTATACTTTATTAGAGAGTGTTGTGGTAAAGCAGGGGAGGGAAAAATCATTTGGAAGTATTGTGAGATCAAAACCTGCCGGATGTTCAGACCGTGCGGCATCCCAATACCAAGTCCGAAAATCCAGAAGGATTCTCTTTTTAGGAATTTTCTCCCATGGTCTCCTCCTCTTGCTGGCCCAGTGACTTTTTCGATACCCATGAGTGTAAATGAGTCCAAACATATATTGTGGACATTCACAAAATGCCGTAAGACAGCTGAAATATTGGAGGCATTGACATTCAAGGTATCAGATAAGTGCCGCCTGATTCTTATTTTTTATTTTTTATTATTTTTAACGAACTCGCAGTACATCCTGTATATTGAATCTTGCGTGAGGTAAATTCAATTAAATGAATCATGAACTATGAATTGCAATTAATATAGTTTTCAATAATGTATGTGGAACCTGTGAGGGTAAAAGTAATTGTTTTACTGATTTTAGCATAATTACACGCTGTGCAATAATTATGACCACAGCGAAAAAATCCCTTGCAGGAAAGCCAATTCTTATTATTTGTCCTCGTATCTGTAATCATACTTGGGGATAAAATATTTTATTTGCAAGGTTTATGGCACGTTACGCAAGAAAAATGATTTCATATTGTTCTAGTATTAAAGAGATTTTTGTCTTAATGGAGTAGTTGGATATGTTATTTAATGATTTTGGCATTATCATGATATTGAGGAGAATAGATGGTGCCGAGAGTGATTTTATTAGAACTATCTCTTCTCTGTTTGTTTTTATTGTTTTTTAATAAATCAGCTCTATCAATATTATGGACAATTCTACAGGCTCTTTCCAAGCACCATTTAGAATAACCCCGGTTCTTTAATTTATTACCAGTTTTAATGCATTCCTGTGGAAAGAAATCAGAAGGAAAACAATTCCTTCTGATTCTGATTAATTCCCCCACAGGAATGTTTTTTATATATATGGAAAACCGCAATTTGAAAAACTATATGTATGTAAAAATATAAATATAAAACACAAATCAGATGTTATGATTTACAATAAATTTGATTAAAGGCAAAAAATAATAAATATCCATATATATGTGTGGGTACTTTATTAAAGAGTGTTATATTAGAACAAGGGGGGGAGGGGGGGGAGGAAAAAATCATTTAGGAGTATTGTAAGATCAAATCCTGCCGGATGTTCAGACCGTGCGGTATCCACACTGCCATACAAATCTGATAGTGGGCCTGTCCTGCAACTTTGGCTGTCCTTCATCTAATCTATATGAGCACCTTAAAGAGTATTTGTTCTGTGTGTGCAATAATGGCAACAAAGATTACAACGCGATTAAAAGTGGATGTGCATCAGTTCTCTATAACCAGAAGGGACCAAAAAAATCCTGTCCCTGTCTTAAATGGACTAATTGGGTCAAAATTCTATGTATTTTTTAAACTTCTGTATTTGTGCTCAGCTTTCAGTGAGTGGGGGATTAAAGTTTCAGAATATGTTCTCATCACATGACTATGGGCGTATAGGACCTTTGGAAGATGGTACAATGCCCAAAAAGAACATATAATCTCAGTGTAACCTTCACCGATAACCAGTAGATTTGTAATCTAGGAACTCAAACAAAAATCACAGAAAATCAAACACGATGAGCTAAATATATACATACAGACCGTCAAACACAATGCTTGTTAATCCAAGAAATGTAGCGTTAGATGCGGGGCTACAGCGGCCACTAAACCACCAAGCAAAGACATTTGGGTCCCACACAAAAATTGTATATATTGATATCAAAGATAGAATTGTAGGAGTCAACCAGGCAAAGTCCTGAATGATGAGATAAAGTAAACTTTGTCTAAATACATGATTGGGACAAGCTTAAGAAGACACATGATGCTGGGCCTCTTCTTTGTGGTAATCGGTTGGGTTCCAAGAGCTTGACCACCACTGATCAAAGAATGATGGCCTATCCTAAGGGATGACTTTGATGGCATACCAAATATTAAGAAAGGAAGAGAGGAATATATTTATTTAATATATTTTTATTTAGATTTTGTTTTTGCTTATTTAACGTTTGGCTTCTGTATCACAGGGTAAGAAATGAGAGAACAGGGGCTCATAAGTTGTCTCGTAGAGACCCTGCGCTGTCCCTTATCTCAGAGGTACGCTCGATAGTGGCGAGGTCTGAGCCCCCAGCATGACCCTATCTCCTGCCTGAACTATGATTTTACTCCCTCACCCTTGGGGCGAGCCAAAAACACAGTAACAAAACACCACAGAAACTACACGGACAAGGAAGAAAGAAAACTCGTACACACTGCACTCAAACACAAAGGATAGATGTGGCGCCCCTGAGGCTAACGTCACCACAGGAACATTGCACCCCATCCAGCGGTGTGATGTACCATTCTGGGTAAGGAAAGGGGTAATCGCCGGTCCCCAGGCAAACTTAACCAACACCCATTGTTAGGTACACACTGGGACCAGGGATAGTGGCAGTAACCCTCCCATGCTGCATGCTGGGAGGGGCCGTAAGACCCATCCCTGCTATAGGGTTTAGCGTGGCAACTGGGGAGGTGGGAGGAGTCACCAGAGAGCAGACAGGGAAAGGAAGGTCAAGTTTAGTTAGAGATAGAGAGAGAGGGGAGAAGGAGGAGGAGGTCTGCGGGAGGCAGACGAGAAGGAGAAGCAGAAAGAAAGCTCTAGTCAGACAGGAGCCAAGAGAAGAAAGTGACGCTTCCTGGTGAAGAACCTGGGACTCAGAGGGTCCAGGTGACACCAAGCAGAGGAAGAGAAGGGATTCCAGGGCCACAGCTTTTGAGCTGGTGGCCTGTTCCACAGAAACATTGGTGGAGGGATCAAGCTGCAACAGGGGACGGTCCCTAGAAACCGGAGGAGTGAAAAATCATCTCCAACAGTAAAAACCGAGGCCCAGGGAAAGTTGCAAACTCCCCGGGCCATAGCCCACAGCAGAACCTCTAGAAAAGGGGCAAATAACCGTCAGGCGAGCTCCCAGCCCGGAGGCTGTTGTGGAGGCCGAGCCAGGTTCATCCTACAAAGGCAAGGTTTAAGGAGACAGCTGCAGATAGAGACACTTGAGAGAAGGATACCGGCTTTCATTATAGGAATTACCCAGGATCGGCGGAGGTCCCTGACAGTGGGTACCATACCAGCTGCCATTCCATCACCCCGGAGGCCTCATACAGCAGCGGCGGCTTCATAGCCGCATACCACAAGTGGCGTCACGAACACAAACTTTATTCACCCCAAGTCACCAGCCATATTAATTGACACCCACCAGGGCCACGGAGTCGGGCCCCGCCACCACTAACGACCCCCGGACTAGTCCGGCCTGGCACCGGGTGTCCCATAGCCCTGGGGTGGGAGAGACAATTTTGGCGCTGTGAACAGGATTTCGTGCCCGGCCCCACCGGGTACTGTGTGCCTTAAAGAACCGTGAAATAGACTGTTTTCTGTGAGAAACTGCCGCCATTGAAGCCACTGAGCGCGGGAAGAAGGGGGGCGTGCCAGAAGAAAGGGCGTGAAGAGAAGCCCCGCCCCCTTGGTCTTGTCCAAAGAGCGCGAAGCAGTGCCCGCTATGGAGAGCGGAGGAAGAAGATATGGCGCCTAGAAAAGCTGGCTGGCTGGCAGAACGAGTCTAAATCCCAGACCAGCAGATAAAGAAAATGTACCTGATCTCAAGCGGAGCGGTGCCGGCCGTGATGGGCTGGGCGCCAGTCTGGCGCCAGATGCTGGTGCAGCCTCCGGCCCCGACTCCAAGAAGGGAAAGGGTGCAGCCGAGTGGCGTGGTCGAGCACCCGAGCAGAGTGGTAGAAGACGGTCACCAGGCAAGCAGCATGGCGGAGAAGATGCAGCCAGACACCCCGGCGACCCAGAGTCTGGAGCCTGGACTGGAGTTCCTGAGAGAGGAAGTCGAGCTCCTCACCCGGAGGCTGAGTGCCCTGCAGGCTGAAGTGGGACGGCGGGTGGAGAGCGCAGAGCAGAGAGCGAGTGCCGAGCAGAACCAGGCGGCAGCAGAAGTCGTGGGCCAACGAGAACAGGCCGCGGTACTGGACCTGGGTAAGCTGCATGTTGCCCCTGCCTGCCTGAGCACCTGGTACGGCGAAGTGTTCCTGCCCGGCCCTCCTGCAGGCTTGCAGGAGGCGTCCGCCGACCGCACCCCGGCCACAGCACGCCCAGCAGCCCCCAGCAGCGCAGAGAGCTCCCAGGCCCCAGCGGATCCCGATGAGTTGGTGGGCCCCTTGCCGAGCCCTCCTACCGCCCTGATGGATGCGTGTTCACCCGGGGTGAATTGGGATGCCACTCCGGTCCGTGATCTGGGACTGGCCCGGCCCCTGCGCCCTGCCGAAACCCTGCTGGCAAAAGGGATAGCCTGCGCCCGCCAAGTGGAGCTGTTCCAGCAGGAGCGGGAGCTCCGGGAGGAGAAGCGGAGGGCCGTGGAGGCGTCCAACTTGGCCTCCAAGGCACAGATCCGGAAGGCCCACAAGGGATCCCAGGGCCCAGTGAGAAGGGGCCAAGTGATTGACTTCAGGCAGACGGCGGGCTGGGGCTTCATCCGGGAGCCCGGCCTGGGCAAGGATGTCTTTGTCTCCCGCCGCGACATTGAGAAGCACTTGACCAAGGGCCACCCAGGGCGCGACGTCCAGCCCGGCGACCAGGTGGAGTACACACGGCTGATGGGGAGCCGTGGCTGGTATGCCCTGAGTGTTCATGTCCTGCGGGAGGAGGAGGCCCCAGAAGAGCCAGAGTGGCGCCGCCGCTCTCAAGCCAGCAGTCCCACGCAAGCCAGCAGTCCTATGCAAGCCAGTAGCACTACCTCAGAGCAGGCCCAGGCTGCAGCATCTTGCAGCAGGCCTGCTACAGCTACTCAGGAGACGCAGACCAGGATCTCCATGGCCTACATGCTGCCTAGGGCCCTGCCAAAGCGGGACCCCAAGGACCCCAGCACTGAAGAGTGAAAAGAAGATGCTGAACTGTATATAGACCCTGTCAGCCCCTCATCCCTTTGTGAAGACGTCCCTTTTGTGCTGCCCTCATGTTCTTTTCGAAGACGACACCCTTTCCTGCCTTACTGCCCCTTGTACTTTTTGAAGATGTCACCCCCTTGTTTATATGTTACCGGGCCACTGGACTGGAATGTGGTCCCCGGTGAATGTGAATGTATATGTGTCCTGTGTAACCAGGCCACTGGACTTAGTGGCTGGTCTTTGTCTTTTCCCCCCCTTTAAGAAAGTTAACAGACGTTTTGGGCCACTGGACTGTGTGGTCAGAAGATCCAAATGTAAATAGTTGCACCTGTTGTGCCCCCTACCAGAATTATGGGGGAAGTGCCAAACCGTGCAATGGACTGGAAGTGCACACTTAGAGTTTTTCTTTATAAGAATGTTTGAAACGTTTAAGTATCTGTGCCTCCCATAAAGGGAAGAAAAGTTTTATTGTTTTATGTTATGCATAACAAAAATTTTGCAATTCCTTCCACATTTTTCTGTTGTTTTTCAGCCCGAGGACGTGCTGGGATTCGCTGTGGGGGAGTGTGGCGCCCCTGAGGCTTCCGTCGCCACAGGAACATTGCACCCCATCCAGCGGTGTGATGTACCATTCTGGGTAAGGAAAGGAGTGAACGCCGGTCCCCAGGCAAACTTACACAACACCCTTTGTAAGGTACACACTAGGACCAGGGATAGTGGCAGTAACCCTCCCATGCTGCATGCTGGGAGGGGCCGTAAGACCCATCCCTGCTATAGGGTTTAGCTTGGCAACGGGGTAGGTGGGAGGAGCCACCAGAGAGCAGACAGGGAAAGGAAGGTCAAGTTTAGTTAGAGATAGAGAGATAGGGGAGAAGGAGGAGGAGGTCTGCAGGAGGCAGACGAGAAGGAGAAGCAGAAAGAAAGCTCTAGTCAGACAGGAGCTAAGAGAAGAAAGTGACGCTTCCTGGTGAAGAACCTGGGACTCAGAGGGTCCAGGTGACACCAAGCAGAGGAAGAGAAGGGATTCCAGGGCCACAGAGAGCTTTTGAGCTGGTGGCCTGTTCCACAGAAACATCGGTGGAGGGATCAAGCTGCAACAGGGGACGGTCCCTAGAAACCGGAGGAGTGAAAAATCATCTCCAACAGTAAAAACCGAGGCCCAGGGAAAGTTGCAAACTCCCCGGGCCATTGCCCACAGCAGAACCTCTAGAAAAGGGGCAAATAACCGTCAGGCGAGCTCCCAGCCCGGAGGCTGTTGTGGAGGCCGAACCAGGTTCATCCTACAAAGGCAAGGTTTAAGGAGACAGCTGCAGACACAGACACTTGAGAGAAGGATACCGGCTTTCATTATAGGAATTACCCAGGATCGGCGGAGGTCCCTGACAGTGGGTCTCAGCAGTCCAGAGGCACCAGTGTGCTTAAGCCCAGGAAGTGTGAGTAAAGACCTTGGAATTGTACCCTCTGGTGTTGTCTCAGTTATTGTCGCCTGCATAGACTTCCACCACACCATAGACTCTCACGAGCACCAACTGTGCCCCGGGGCACCGCTCTACCTGTGGGGAGCAGTACCATACCAGCTGCCATTCCATCACCACGGAGGCCTCATAAAGCAGCGGCGGCTTCATAGCCGCATACCACAGGTGGCGTCACGAACACAAACTTTATTCATCCCAAGTCACCAGCCATATTAATTGACACCCACCAGGGCCACGGAGTCGGGCCCCGCCACCACTGACGACCCCCGGACTAGTCCGGCCTGGCACCGGGTGTCCCATAGCCCTGGGGTGGGCGAGTTATAGACAACACATGTACAGAAGAATAAAGAAAAAAGAAGGAAGTTAACGCATAACAGGGAAATTTCCACACCACTCAAAATAGCAACACAGATCACCAAAAATTGGATCAGCACAAAGACCGGAATCGCTGGAGCTATGCTGAAGCTATTATCGGCTCAGAACCACAGGCTCCCATACCTTAAATAACAAAGAGACAATTCTGGGTGGTAATTAGCGACCTGCTCCTAGGAGCTGCACAATAATTAACTCCTGCAGGGCTGGGGAGCAGTGGAAATTAATCAGACAACGCCTGGCTCAGGCTAAGAAAATAGGGGACTTTAGGTTGCCTGTCAGACACTCCTATGTGAACAGAGTCCGACACCATAGTGGTACCCCAAGAGTAAGGAACCGGACACCACATAACATTCTGTCTGAAGTCATAAAAAGCTGGATACAGAGGGAGTAATTCTCCATAATGAGACAGATGATATCACTTTTGTACCCTTTCTGCCAGCATCCTTTTTTGAGGCAGGTAGAAAAGCATGGTAGTCCACATTTTGTTTAACCTTAAAAAGATGGACACTGCCAGCACAAGATGGCGCACAAAAGTGACCCATTACTGTGAATCGCTTAATAAGTGTTCAATCCTGTTTTTAAAGGCTTCTTATGAAGTCCAAATGGAGCCAATGACATGCAGCCCAAACGCTATGTGAACCCAGCCTTATTCTTCTCTCTCCTTGCAGAAAACGTGCACATTTGGCCAAGTAGCATGCACATGTGTTCTCAACAGGGAGAGGGAGTAAGTATCTTTTTGTGTCGTTTACTTCTCTTGAGAGCAAAAAATAGGGCATGTTAAAATCCAACATGTCCAACTTTCTCTCAACATTTGGTGTTGGTATAGAGTTTTGCCACATCCATACACATTAGATTGTTGCATTGGAGTGATTTTCTAATCAAAATTTTTAAAATCCATAGGATAGGAGATAATTGAACAATGATAAAACAGAATTCTTCATTTCTCCTCAATATCACGCTACCTCTCCACTTAACCAAAGTCAATGGCTGCTCACTTTCCCCAGTCCTGGATGCTCACTGCTTGAGGGTAACCCTTGACTCTCCTCTCTCCTTCAAGCCACATATCCAAGCCCTTTCCTCTGCCTGCCAACTCATAAATATTTCCCGTATTCATACATTTCTTGACCAAGAATCTGCAAAAACACTAGTGCATGCCCTCATTATCTCCTGCCTGTGCTACTGTAACCTCCTGCTCTGTGGCCTCCCTTCAAACACTCTTAAGGCCCCGATACACACAGAGATAAATCTTTAGCAGATCTGTGGTTGCAGTGATATTATGGACATATTGTTCCATTTGTACACAGCCACAAACCTGGCACTGATTGTCCACAATTTCACTGCAACCACAGATCTGCCGCAGATTTATCTTTGTGCGTGATAGGGCCTTTACTCCCCTTCAATCTATCCTAAATTCTGCTGCCCGATTAATCCACCTGTCCCCTCGCTTTTCCCCGCCCTCTCCTCTCTGACATTCTCTTCAGTGGCTTCCCATTGCCCAAAGAATCCATTTCAAAACATTAACCATGACATACAAAGTCATCCACAACCTGTCTCCTCCCTACATCTGTGACCTAGTCTCCCGGTACCTACCTGCACACAATCTTCAATCTTCACATATGCTTCTTTACTCCCCTCTTATCTCTTCTTCTCACAATTGGATACAAGATTTCTCCCGTGCATCCCCCATACTCTGGAACTCTCTACCCCAACACATCAGACTCTCGTCTACCATGGAAACCTTCAAATTGAACCTGAAGACCCACCTCTTCTGACAAGCCTACAACCTGCAATAACCCTCAGTCCTCTATAGCGTCGCACGACCCTCTACCCTCACCTACTGTATCCTCACCCCTTCCCTGTAGACTGTGAGCCCTTGAGGGCAGGGTCTTCTCCTCCTGTAGCAGTCTGTGCCTTGTATTGTACCTGTCTATCTATGCCCCTTTTTCACATGTAAAGCACCATGGAATAAATGGCGCTATGATAATAAAAATTGATCATTGCTCGGGATTCAACCACTGGGACCCCTAATGATCCAGAAAGCCCTGGATTTAAGGAGCTGGATTTTGCAGAGCCCAAACTGTTGGGGAAAGCTGAGAATAGCAATCCAATAATTCTGGCAGTCCCGTAAGTAATGACTGGAGTGGAAGACACGTGACAAGCAAACTGTCCCTATTGTTATATGAAAACTGCATGGTCACCATTAATCTTTTGCGGATTTTTGTAAGTTTCTTTTGATTTCTGACTTGTGAAATTCATTAATATAACCTAGGATAAAAACAATATGAGCAATTACCCTGCAGAAAGTAAATAAATAGTAACAGTGCATGTAAAAGGCATAGGGTACTTAGCTGACACTGTTTTGATAAAAAAAAAGTAAAAGTCATCCCACCAGGACAAGGTGTTGGCACATAGAGAGACTGATTGGGTACACCCGGTCATGGTGGGATGACTTTTACACTTTTTTTGATCAATGCGATTTATGTGTACTATTAATATTTATTTATTTATTTATATACTTTCTGCAGGGTATTTGCTCATATTGTTTTCATCCTGGGTTCAGTGTGAATGTGCACCTACACATTACACTTATACTAACACATGTTTCCACCTAATTCTTCAAAACGGCGCACTTGGGTAATAATTGTGCAAAATTAAAAATGATGAGCTTGTTTTTACATTTTGTCATTTTAGAGCAAAAATTTGCTCAACCTTTAGTTTTCAACTGCGAAAAAATAAAATTAGACAGATTACATATTCTTCTAGGGTACCGGAGCACAATTGTGCAAAAAGTTTGTGACATTTCAAAAAGTTTTGTTTTTAAGTCACTTTTCTTATTTTGTCTTGTCGTACTTGTTAATTTTTTCATGCAAAATTAAAAATCCTCTTTACGTTTGTTTTTAAATGTTTTTATAACTTTTTAGCATGTTCCGCTAAAATATTTCAAAATTTGAAATGTACAGAATAGAAATCCAATGGAAGCGGGGGACTGTAGTACATTTGTGAAAAAATGTTGCAATCTTTTAACAAATTGCAAATGTGCACACGTAAAGCATTTGATTCACAAAAATGTTGCATTCTACAGTACCAGCAAAATGAATAAGATTTCTGAAGTCTCAGGCACACACTACTTACAAGTGCATCTCAATAAATTAGACTATGATAAAAAAGTTAATTTATTTCAGTAATTCAATACAAACAGGAAATGCGTATATTATATAGAGTCATTACACAGAGTGATCTATTTCAAGTGTTTATTTCTGTTAATGTTGATGATTATGGCTTACAGCCAATGAAAACCCAAAAGTCATTATCTCAGAAAATTAGAATAATTTCCACAATTCACCTGCAAAGGCTTCCTAAATGTTTAAAATGGTCCCTTAGTCTGGTTCACTAGTCTGCACAATCATGAGGAAGACTGCTGACTTGACAGATGTGTAGAAGGCAGTCACTGACACACTATACAAAGAGGATAAGCCACAAAAGGTCATTGCTGTAAGCCATATTCATCAACATTAACAGAAATAAACACTTGAAATAGATCCCTCTGTGTGTAATGACTCTATATAATATATAGGAATAGATCACTCTGTGTGTAATGACTCTACAGTGTGTCCACCCATATCCTGTCCACCGCCATTAACTTGAGAACGGCGGCAGCTATAAGCATAGAAGTGGTGTCTAGGTATAGTAAAGTAGCCATGCGCTACGCAATGAAACCACCTATAGCGCCACCTGGTGGAAAACAACGGAGTTAGCATTTTTATCTCGAAAACGGAACGAGATAGAGAAAAAAGGTGAATTACAAAGTTGTAGGGCATCATCAATTCAATACGAATTGACACCTTGCATACAGAAATGCTATGATTAGAACGTGTAAAACTCACAAGGCTGAGGACGTGAAGCGATACCTCATGGAGACCTTCCTACAAGTAATTGGGTATGGTGGCTTCGTGAAGTGGCCTCCACGCTCACCTGACATGATGCCATTGGACTTCTTTCTGTGAGGTCACATCAACCAGCAGGTGTAAGCGACCCCTCCACCAACATTGCAGGACCTATGACGACGTATCACAGATGCATTTTTATCTCGTTCCGATTTCGAGATAAAAATGCTAACTCCTTTGTTTTCCACCAGGTGGTGCTATAGGTGGTTTCATTGTGTAGCGCATGGCTACTTTACTATACCTAGAACAACAAAAAGCAGAATGCACAGCTATATCATTAACCAAATTAAGTTGTGAGGGTGCAAGCCCATGAAAGACACAGCTATTAATTAAGAAAAAGAATGGACCAAAAAAGCACTCAGCTCACTAATCATACAAAAATTGAAAATTTTATTGATTTTTCACCATAAAACCATTTAAAAACACAAACCCACCATCACATCTACTATAAATAGTGGATATAAGACAAAATTACATCCAATAATTCTGAGAATGCACAATAACAATATTTAATAAAATAAAATAAAAAGCAATTTTTAGACTTTCCTGGGGAAATAAATAAATGCAGTTTTGGGACCAAAACTGCACCGAAAAACTCTTAAAAATGCTGCAAAAATCAGCGTGCGCATAAGGCCTAAGGGTATGTGCGCACGTTGCTTTTTACCTGCTTTTTACCTGCTTTTTTGCTGCTTTTTCTTCTGCGCTGTTTAATGCCAAAATGGATGTGTTCTTCTATTCAAGCAAAGTCTATGGGAATTTGGGTTTCTTGTTCACACTATGTTGTTCAAAATGCTGCCTTTTTGTGGCAGAACTTTGGTCAAAAACTCAGCTTTGCAGTGGAAAACCCAAACTACCCAAAACAACTGACATGTTGCTTCTTTGAAAAGCTGAGTTTTTGACCAAAGTTCTGCCTCAAAAAGGCAGCATTTTGAACAACATAGTGTGAACAAGAAACCCAAATTCCCATAGACTTTGCTTGAATAGAAGAACACATCCATTTTGGCATTAAACAGCGCAGAAGAAAAAGCAGCAAAAAAGCAGGTAAAAAGCAGGTAAAAAGCAACGTGCGCACATACCCTAAGTCTTCAATGAAAAACAGACAAAAATGGGAAAAAAAATAAACAAAAAAGGTGAAAATGCAATAATGAATCTTGGTCAATAATTGTACACTCGCTTTATCCAGTATGACCAGTAGGTGGCGGTATTTATATATTACTTACATGGTATAAACCCACACAAGCTCACTATATAAGAAGCCGATCATCTATATCCTCCTCGCTGAGCAGATTCCCTATGGAGGAAAACTCTAAAGTTATAGGAAAAGATGCAAACATATACAAGTTATTATAGTCAAGGATTATTTACTGTAAATATTTCTTTCTGGTATCAATGCGATGTGTAATATAGGTAATGATAGGTAATTGCCACTTTATGTTTTAGAACCTTTCAGGATTATTTAGTCACTAGGTGGCACAATTACTCGAGAGCTAATAAACAAAAACAGTTTTATGCAAACAAAGATAAATAAAGTTCTATGATAAGTACAGTGCATTAAAGCCCTTTAGGACCGGCCAACTTTTTTTTATTTACCCCCCTCCCCCATCTTTGTTCCAAGAGCCATAATAACTTTTATTTATTTTTACATCTACATAGCTGTATGAGGTATTTTTTTGTGTGGCATGCTGAGCGGCACTTACCATTTTGGGGTTCATTTGATATAGTGATCGCTTTTATTTTATTTTTTTATTATTTTAATGGAACTGCAGTGATTAAAAAATTGCAAATCTGGATTTTTTAATGCTTTTTTTTCATCAAACGTTTTAAATAATTTTATATTTTGATACATTCAACTTTTATGGATGTGGTGATACCAAATATAATGATTAATAATACTAATTATTATTATTATTATATCTTTTTTTAAATAAATGTGAAAAGGGGGGTTATTTAAAGATGTATTCTCATCTCCAAGATCCAATCCGAACAACTAGTAGGTGTAATAATAATAATGATAATATTAGCAAATACCTCGAATTAGAAATGTAGCATAGTTCTTCTGATTCACTACGTCGTTGTCACATGTGCAGGGCATTGCAAGACCTTAGGTATCCATGGTTATGACCACTAGCAACTAAGTTAGGCTGGAGTCACATTTGTGAGTGACTCGGCAAGTCTCGCATCGGCATCACCCGGCATGGCCGCACACTCTCTGGACAGGAGCGTCTCAGCTGCATAGAAATACATGTAGCCGACCCGCTCCAGTCAGGAGAGTGTGCGGCCATGCCGGGTGATGCTGATGTGAGACTTGCGCTAGTCACTCACAAGTGTGAAGCCGGCCTAACTAAGGGAGCGGTCACACAAGCATATAACTCGCACGAGTATCGGATCAAATCACCTGGCATGGCTGCACACTCTCTGGACAGGAGCGTCTCAGCTGCATTGTGATACATGCAACCAACCAGTTCCTGTCAGGAGAGTGTACAGCCGTGTCTGGTGATTCAATTAGAGACTCAAGCAAGTTACACACAAGGCACTCGCAAGTGTGACTCCGGCCGTGCCACGTGATGCGATGCGAGACTCGCAAGTCTGACTAAGGCCGGAGTCACACTTGCACGAGACTCGCGAGAGTCTCTCATCGCATCACCCGACATGGCCGCACACTCTCCTGACAGGAGTGGGTCGGCTGCATGTATTTCTATGTAGCTGAGACGCTCGTGTCCAGAGAGTGTGTGGCTGTGTCGGGTGATGTGATGTGAGACTCGCGCGAGTCTCGTGCAAGTGTTATAACCATGGACACAAAAGGTCCTGCAATGCCCTGCACATGTGACAACGACGTAGTGAATCAGAAGAACTATGCTACATTTCTAATTGGAGGCATTTGCTAATAATATTATTACACCTACTATATATTGGGATAGGATCTTGGAGATGGGAATACCCCTTTAAGCTTTTATATTTTCTTAAAACATTTTTTTTTACCTTAATGTTTGTCCCTCTAGGGGATTTATCCTTCGATCGTCTAATTGCTTCTGCTATATACTTGCAGTATATGGTATAAATCGTGGTCTCCTCTGAAGCTCAGCCTCCAGCGTCAGTGGAGTACCAATGAGCATAATCACCTGTGATTGTGTCGCGGGCGGAGGAGGGGACGCTGCGCTCTCCCACTGCTCGGGTCCGGCTGCCGCTGCTGCGGCGGCTGCTGCTGCTCGGTGGTGGCTCGAGCGGTGGGCCGGATCCCGGGGACTCGAGCGGCGTTCCTCGCCCGTGAGTGAAAAGGGGGATTTTTGATTGTGGGGGTTTTTGATTATTGTTCATGACGCCACCCACGGTTGTGGTGATTTTGGTGACACCACCGCTGCTCAACTACTACTTCTTTCTGCTCACTTTCACCTCCAACACTGGTCTCTCTCCACTCCTCAACTCATCTGCCTGGTTTTCCCGCCTCCAGGACTGTGAACTCCTCGGTGGGCGGGACCAACCGCCTGGCCCACCCCCTGGTGTGAACATCAGCCCCTGGAGGAAGGCAATAAGGGTTTTGTGTTTTGACTTCGGTGTGCCTGCTGGGAGTGTGGGGTGTGTGGGTGTTGTTCTCTGTGGCCCCTGGCTTGTCCAGGGCGCCACAATTGCGCTTAGTGATTGACAGCAGCACCTACCGGTAAATGTACAGCAGCAATGGCGGCTAGGTCCGATCGCTGTTCTTACAGGCAGCTAGGCATTGCAGCCGGCATCTGTCCTGTATGGCGCAGGCACAGCTCCTGAGCATACTCCATACATGTGCACCCTGCCCGTGATGTATATGTATAGATTGGGTTATAGGTATACAATACAAGCTAAAATATAAGGGAATGACATTAACTTATATCCAGATAAAGTAATGATCTGAGAAGAAGACTCTTTTCAGGACTTCATTCATTTAATTAAAGAACACTCCAGTCCACCGCACCCTCATTTACAATGGCTGAAACCAAAGAGCAATAGATTTTGTAAAATCTTTGGTTGTGACAGCTGTCAAGGCATGCTGTGAGTTGTAGTTTAGTAGCACTTGGACACTTATAGGCTGCATAGAACAGGTCTAGAAACATGGACCTTGCTTCTTCTGGGGGTTTCTGTTGGGTTTCGCATCCTGCTCTTCACTTGTTTTTAGCTGAGATGAGCGTCATCAGTGGTGTCCATTGGTCGCTTATCTCCTTCCTCCACAGACTTTTGGCTGAGGGCTTAGACAGATGTGTGATTTCCTAATCAGCAGTTAGTGACATATTGGGAAATAGGTCCCTGTGACCCGCGGTGTAATCTGACCTGCTCGCTCCCCCCAGCCTCGGTTCTTCAGAGCTGGCTTACCTCTCTGGCTTTTTTTTAGGAAACGGCTTTCCTCATACTTTGGTCAGAATGAAACGTGCTGATCCTTTTCTTCTGGTGCTGAAGCCAAAAGAGAACTGAAAAGAGGATCAAGCATGGCCTCATTGACATTTCCAGCCTTAGTCAACACATTTTATACTTGTTGTCCTTAGTAAGGTGCCTGTGGTCAGTATTTCTGGTAGAGCAGATCTTTCCCCAATTGTCACAATACCAGCTGCAGAAAATATTACATAGATTTCTTAGACCTGATGAGACTGGTGTACATACAATAAAGAGAAAAAAAAGTATTGGGACACCAACACATTAAGGGCACTTTACACACAGCGACATCGCTAGCGATGTCACTGGTGAAAGCACCCGCCCCCGTCGGTTGTGCGGCACGGGCAAATCGCTGCCCGTGGTACACATCTCTAAAACCCGTCACACGGACTTACCTGTCTAGTGAAGTCGCTGTGGCCGGCGAACCGCCTCCTTTCTAAAGGGGCGGTTCGTTCAGCGTCACAGCGGCGTCACTAAGCAGCCTCCCAAAAGAAGCGGAGGGGCGGAGATGAGCGGGCCGAACATCCCGCCCACTTCTTTCCTTCCTCATTGCGGGCGGCCGCAGGTACGATGATGTTCCTCGTTCCTGCGGTGTCACACATAGCAATGTGTGCTACCGCAGGAACGACGAACAACCTGCGTCCTGCCACAGCAACGATAATTGGGATTAGAACGACGTGTCAACGATCAGCGATATGGTATTTTTGATCGTTAACGGTCGTTCCTGCGTTTCACACGCAACGATGTCGCTAACGAGACTGGATGTGGGTCACGAATTCCGTGACCCAATGACATCTCGTTAGCGATGTCGTTGAGTGTAAAGCCCGCTTTAAACCTATAGCTCTTAGGGCTCACCTTTCTAAACAGATAGACATTAAAGGGGTTATTCCCTTTCAATAAATGTTAGTCCTCAACTGCAGGTTATTCTTAAGAAACAAACTGTGCTGTACTCACCTTCCCCGGGTCTGCCAGGGAGTGCCCCACCATGCTCCCAGTGTCTGGCTTTCGCTATGGCGCTGGCATTATATCGACAGCACCGGGAGCCAATCAGTGAGCTCAATGGCTCATGTACATGGGCAAAGCTGCTGAGCTCACTGATTGGCAGCAGTGCTATTGAGATGATGTTAGCAGCACCCAAGCCAAAGCCAGATACCAAGAACATTGCAGCTCATTTTTTCTTTTAGTTTTTAGAATGAGCTGAGGATTAAGGTTTATTGGAAGAGAACAACCCCTTTAATATGGAGTTTGCTATAACAGCTTCCACTTTTTTGGACTTTCTACAAGGTTTTGGAGGCGTCTGTGGGCATTTTTGCCCCTTCACCCTGAAGAACATTTGTGAGGTCAGAATTGGATGTTGGAGGAGAGGCCGGGCTCACAATATTTGTTCTAATTCATCGCAAAAATGTTGGATGTTATTGGGTCCAGGATCTCTGCGGCCGGTCATGTTCTTCCACCAAGCTCCCCCAACCTTGTCTATATGGACCATGTGTACAGGTTACAGTCAAGAGAAAACCCCTAGAAGACCATATCATGCCTATATATTAAAAACTAGGATGGTACCATAGCCAAGAGACCATCAGTATACAGTCATGGCACCTTTGAAATTGTTCCATAAAATGAAATATTTCTCACAGAAAATTGTTGCAATTGCACATCTATTGTTTTTCACATGTTTGAGTGAGATGGATAAAATTGTTGCTACCTTTCAAAACTTGTGGGTAAACTTTGTTTCAAGCATGCGATCATCATTCACACTCACAGGTGGCAAGTAACAGGTGTGGGCAATATGAAAATCACACCTGAAACCAGTGTGCCACACCAAGTATGGAGAACAGAAAGAGGAGAAGAGAACCAAAATTGATGAAAAATATCAACAATCTCAAAGTTACAAGTCCATCTCCAGAGATCTTGATGTTCCTTTGTCCATGGTGCACAACATAATCAAGAAGTTTACAACCCATGACACTGTAGCTAATCTCCCTGGACATGGATGGTAGGGGAAAGGTGGCAACGCAGGATAGGATTAGCCACAATGGAGGATAAGTAGCCCTAATCAAGTTCAAAAGAATTTCAAGCTGTCCTGCAGACTCAGGGAGCATAAAAAACTGAAACGCTATGGAGGAGACCCAGGAGGACCCCACTGCTGACACAGCAACAAAAAAGCTAGACTGCAGTTTGTCAAAAAGTATGTGAGTAAGCCAAAATCCTTGTGGGAAAGCGTCTTGTGGACAGATAAGACTAAAGGGGGCTTTACACGCTACAATATCACTAATGCGGAGTCGTTGTGGTCACGGATTTTGTGACGCACATCCGGCCGCATTAGCGATGTTGTTGCGTGTGACACCGATGAGCGATTTTGCATCGTCGCAAAAACGTGCAAAATCGCTCATCGGTGACATGGGGGTCCATTCTCAATTATCGTTACTGCAGCAGTAACGAAGTTGTTCCTTGTTCCTGCGGCAGCACACATCGCTATGTGTGACACCGCAGGAACGAGGAAGCTCTCCTTACCTGCCTCCCAGCCGCTATGAGGAAGGAAGGAGGTGGGCGGGATGTTACGTCCCGCTCATCTCTGCCCCTCCGCTTCTATTGGGCGGCCGCTCAGTGACGTCGCTGTGACGCCGCACGGACCGCCCCCCTTAGAAAGGAGGTGGTTCGCCGGTCACAGCGACGTCGCCGGGCAGGTAAGTATGTGTGACGGGTCTGGGAGATGTTGTGCGGCACGGGCAGAGATTTGCCCGTGTCGCCCAACAGATGGGGGCGGGTACCCACGCTAGCAATATCGGGACCGATATCGCAGTGTGTAAAGCGGCCTTTATATTGAGATTTTTGGTAAAGCACATTATTCTACTGTTTTCCAAAAATGGATTGATACCTACAAAGAAAAGAACACTGTACCTACAGTCAGATATGGTGAAGGTTCAAAGATGTTTGGGGTTTTCTTTGCTGCCTCTGGTACTGGGTCCCTTGACTGTGTCCATGAAATCTGAAGACTACTAAAACATCTTGGATCGCAATGTAGTGCCTAATGTCAGAAAGCTGGGTTTGCCTCCTAGGTCAGGAGTCTTCCAGCAGGACAATGACCCCAAACATATTTCAAGATGCCCCCAGAAACGGATGGAAACAAAGCGCTGGAGAATTCTGAAGTGGCAGCAATGAATCTGGATCTAAATCCCTTTGAACACCTGTGGAGAGATCTTCAAATTGCTGTTGGGAGAAGGTGCCTTCAAATATGAGAAACCTGAGCAATTTACAAAGAAGAGTCCAAAATTCAGAGGACTAAAGGCCACGTTACACCCCACGATGTACCTAACGATATATCGCCATGATCACGGATTCCGTGATGCACATCCGGCATCGTTAGCGACGTCGTTGCGGGTGACACCAACGAGCGACCGTTAACGATGGAAAATACTCACCTAATCGTCCATCGTTGACACGTCGTTCCTTTTCAAAAATCGTTGATTGTTGAGGACACAGGTTGTTCGTTGTTCCCGAGGCAGCACACATCGCTACGTGTGACACCTCGGGAACGACGAACTACAGCTTACCTGCGGCCGCCGGCAATGCGGAAGGAAGGAGGTGGGCGGGATGTTACGTCCGCTCATCTCTGCCCATCCGCTTCTATTGGGTGGCCGCTTAGTGATGCCGCTGTGTCGCCGCACGAACCGCCCCCTTAGAAAGGAGGCGGTTTGCCGGACACAGCGACATCGCTAAGCAGGTAAGTACGTGTGATGGCTTCTAACGATATTGTACACCACGGGCAGCGATTTGCCCGTGACGCACCAACGACGGGGGCGGGTACGCTCGCTAGCGATATTGCTGCATGTAAAGCCCCCTTTAGAAGATTGTTGATGGTTATATGAAGCGATTGATTGCAGTTATTTATGCCAAAGGTGTGCAACCAATTATTAAGTTAAGATTGCCACCAATTTTTTTTCTGGCCCATTTTTGGAGTTTTGTGTGAAGCTCTGTCCGATTGCCTATTTTTCTGTTTTGTTTTTATTTTCTTGTGTTGTTCCAATAGACACAAAGGAAATAATCATGTGGATAATAAAAAGTGTTATTACAAAATTTTCTGGGAGAAGCACTTCATTTTTTTGAACAATTTCAAAAGGTGCCATCTAGAGTTGAGTGAGTACCTAACTATTCCTACTCGCTATACTCATAACAAGCACTGTCTAATACTCGCGTATTCGTTCCGAATAGCGTGTGTAATGCAAGTCAATGGGGAAAAACTTGCAACGTAACGAGTAACCCAAATTCTGCACTATTCGTGTGTGTATGGAATAGTGCAGAATTTTGGTTACTCGTTACATTGCGAGTCTTCCCCATTGACTTGCATTGCACACGCTATTCGGAACGTATACGCGAGTATTAGACAGTGCTTGTTATGAGTATAGCAAGTGCGAATACTTAGGTACTCGCACAACTCTAGTGCCAACACTTTTGGCCATGACTGTATATGATAAGGACAGTGGTCGTGCACCCTAGTGGCATAATGGCCATTCGAGATGCAGGATAGTCGGGCAGCCGGCCTTGTAACTGTCTAACAGATGTCTGAATAAGCTTGAACAAACAAGTGCCGTGATCTTGTGCAGCTTCTTTTTATGATATTTGTTCTGTATGGATAGGAAACCAGCTGCACTTAATCTCTTCCAAGGGAGTTCCTAGGGGTTGGGATGCACAATGAAGCGTGCAAGCTTTTAACCCATTACGATAAATATATCTGCAGTAGGGATGATCGAATACTTTGATTATTCGGCTTCGCGAATATTTTCCGAATACCACGCCGCTTTTTGATTATTCGCGAATATTCGATGCCCAATGTAAGTCTATGGGAAACCCAAATAACAACTATTCGGAACTATTTGGGCTTCCCATAAACTTACATTGCGCATCGAATAGTCGAATAGCGGCGAGGTATTTGGAAAATATTCGCAAAGCCGAATAATCAAAGTATTCGTCATTCCTAATCTGCAGCTCTCCTTACATCGTTGACCATAAGGAAATGGAAGCCACCCTGTTTGCTATGTGCAGAATGTACTCAATGCATAGTGTCTGGCTGGAAGTTAAAGGGGATTCTCGGAAAATCACCTTTAGTTCCTTGAAGCAATTAAGGATACACCCTATATAAGCTGCCGGACACGGCTACATAGCCACTGCATTGTATAAGCAGAAGAAATACAGTCATGAAAAATTGCCAGGAGCGATGTCAAAGCAAATACAGGTTCTATTTGAGAACAAATCTCTTCTTCAAACACAAACGCTCTAGTTCAGGTTCAAGAGTCATTGGCGGATCCCGACCATGTGCTCGCCTGTATAGTAGGGCAGGTTACTCCGCTCTCAAGTGAACTTTTACCTACTTTCTCAGTCAACAGAAAAAATGTACCCTACATACCGACTCGTTCTTTTTTTTCATTTTTTTTTCTTTTCGTTTTTTTTTAGACCTGGCAGGCAGAAGACTTCAGCCCTGCAATCCGAGTGTTTGTCTATCTGTAATCGCTCACAGGCAGTGAACTCCGCGGCCCCTGCGCTGGGTCAGCTCGGTTATGCAATCCACAATCTGTACACTGTGTTGTTCTCTTTTCAAGTCAATGTACATAGCATTTTTCATGCAATGCACTTTTGTATTTTTAGCTTTGCACATTTGTTTTCTTCCACGCCTCCCTTCTTCCATAGGGCCAGAACTTTTTTTTTTGCCTTGCAAGAACTTTTTTTCTGCAAAATGAATTATAGTTTTGAAAATCGCCATTCATTTTACCATACAATAGAATGGAAAGTAGGAGAAAAATTATAAATGCGGTGAAATGGTAAAAAAAAAAACCCAAAACATAATTTTGCAATTATTTTTGCGGCTCTTAACCCCTTCATCGCCTGGCGATTTTTTATTTTCAATTTCTCCTCCCTATCTTTCAAAAGCCAGAACTGTGAGTTTACCATCAATATAGCCATATGAAGGTTTGTTTTTTTTTGTAGGACAAGTTGTACTTTTGAACGACACCATTCATTCTGAACCATATTGTATTGGAAAACAGGAAAAAAAATTCAAAATGCGGTGAAATTGCAAAAAAAAGTGCAATTGCATGATTGTTTGGGTTTTTTATTAACTATGTTCACTATAAGGTAAAACCGATGTCGCAGTATGATTCTCCAGGTCGCTACGAGTTCGTAGATACCAAATATGTATAGTTTTACTTTTATCTAAGTGGTGAAAATAAAATTGGCAAAAAAAAAATTGCGCTATTGTCGTCATTTTCATAGACCAGTAGTGTTTTCATTTTGGGGCTCAGTGATGGCTTAGTTTTTGTGTCTTGAACTCACATTTTTAATTAACCACCTTTGTGTAGATACAATATTTTGATGGCCTGTTATTGTATTTTCATGCAATGTTGCGATGACCAAAAAAGCGTAATTCTGGCGTTTTAATTTTTTGTCTCGCTACGCCATGTACCGATCACATTAGTTGGTTTTATATTTTAATACATTGGGCATTTCTGAATTCGAAGATACCAAATATGTTTATTTTTTATTTTTTTAAATTGTTTTATTTTCAGTGGGCAAAAGGGGGGTGATTTGAACTTTTTTAAAAAAAATTTTTTTGAAAAATAAAGATTTGATTTTTTTTATTTTTTTTAAAACTTTTTATTAACGTTATGAGCTCGCATTAAAGGGACATATACGACGTAGGTACGTAATAGGTAGAATTATAGAATGGTAGAGTTGGAAGGGACCTCAAGGGCCATCGGGTCCAGCCCCCTGCGAGTGCAGGCTTTCTTAAATCATCCCAGCTATATGTTTATCCAGTTTCCATTGATGAGAGCTCACCACATCCCGTGGTCACCTGTTTCACTCCCTCACTGCCCTCACTGTCAGGCCTAAAACACACTTCCGCATAAAAAACGTACGTGTCTCACGTTCCGTCTTTCGGGTCCGTGTTCCGTTTTTTATGGGTGTTTCTCCGGTACATATGACATGCGTGTGATGGCGTATGCTTGCCGTGTGTGCGTGTGGAATGGCTGTGTATGCGTACGTGTAATGTCCGTGTGAAATGATCCGTGTGTGATGCTCAATGTCGTTGATACATGTCGGCTCACAGCAGACAGAGTTGTGCGATGAGAATGAACTCGGGTGAACTTCACCCAACTTCATTGTCATCCCGCGGCTCTGTCTGGGTGTCGCGTACTCATTAGTGGTCACCCGTGAAGGACTCACCGGTGACCGCTAATCCCCTGAGTGACTGAAGTGAGCAGCGCGATCAGTGCTGCTGTCACTCAGGCTACCCGTGGCCAGCTGGAGTCCTCCCCCCAAGACCGCAACTTACCTGTGACTTCATCGCTGTCACTTGGGTGACTTGCTTTCACAGTTGGAGGATCCAGCGGTGGCCGCGAGTAACCTCAGTGACAGCACAGCTGATCGCACGACTCACCTCACTTGCTGTGTGGAGCGGACAGGAGCGGTGGTGTTCTTCTGCAGCTCCTGTCACCTTCATGTAGCAGAGCTGGAAGCGACGCGGGACCTCCGTGGATTACGCCATACATGGATGGGTTTTTGGGGCTTAATAAAGTGGTGAACGAGGGTATTTGTTAGTGTTTTTTATTGCAAATAAAGGATTTTTCGTTGTGTGTGTTTATTAACTTTAAATTACAGGTTAATCATTGGGGGTGTCTCATAGACTCCTGCAATGATTAATCTAGGACTTAAGGCCCTGTCACACATACAGATAAATCTGCGAAAGATCTCTGGTTGCAGTGAAATTGTGGACAATCAGTGCCAGGTTTGTGGCTGTGTACAAATGGAACAATATGTCCATGATTTCACTGCAACCGCAGATCTGCCAAAGATTTATCTCTGTGTGTGACAGGGCCTTTAGTGGCAGCTATGGGCTGCTGCCATTAACTCCTTATTACCCCGATTGCCAACGCACCAGAGCAAATCGGAAAGAGCCGGGTAGAGTTCCAGAACTATGGCATTTAATGGATGCGGCAATTCTGGGCGGCTGCTGGCTGATATTTTTAGGCTGCGGGGCTCCCCATAATGTGGAGCTCCCCATCCTGAGAATACCAGCCTTCAGCCGTATGGCTTTACCTTGGCTGGTATCAAAATTGGGGGGGACCGCACGTGTTTTTTTTTAATTAATTAATTATTTATTTTACTGCACAGTATATACCCGCCCACCGGCGGCTGTGATTGGTTGCAGTGAGACAGCTGTCACTCAGTGTGTGGGCGTGTCTAACTGCAACCAATCATAGGCGCCTGTGGGCGGGGGAAGCAGGGAATAGTAGATTTATTAATGAGAGACTGGCATTTTCAAATTAATTGAAGCCACGTATCTTTGGAACAGCTGTTCTTCGCCGCGCTGATGATCGGGGATCGGTTGAGTATTTGACAGGGTAAGATACAGACCGAGCGCCAAAGGGATGATGACTGAGAACAGCAGAAAAAAAGGTAAGTAGACTGACATTTAACAAAAAAAAACAAAAAACCCAACATCGTTCGTTTAAAAACGCACACGGACGGTACGTGCTGAACACGGACATGCTACGTGTGCCATCCGTGCAGGCACGGACCCATTGACTTTGGCGGGTCCGTGCCTGCGTGTTGACGGCGAAAAACGGACATGTCGACCGTGTGGAAAAACGCACACACGTACTAACCACATGGACACACATTCCGTGTGATTTTACGTGTGTGTGCCATCTACCATAGGGTAACATTGGTCAATGTGTCTCCGTGTCTCCGGTACGTGCAAAAACGTACCAAACACGTACCGGAGGCACGGATGTGTGTTGCAGGCCTCAGAAAGTTTTTCCTAATGTATAATATGAATCTCCTTCTTTTAGATTCATCCCATTGCTTCTTGTACTTCCTTGTGCAAATGAGAATAGGGTAGTTCCCTCTGCAGTGATTGCCTTTAATATATTTGTAGACCGCTATTAAGTCTCCTCTCAGCCTTCTCTTTTGCATACTAAACATTCCTAGTTCTTTTAGCCGTTCTTCATATGACATGGTTTTCAGACCTTCTACCATTTTTGGTTCCTCTTCTCTGGACTTGCTCCAATATATCGATGTCTTTCTTGAATTGGGGCGCCCAGAATTGTACACAGTATTCCAGGTGGGGTCTGACCAGGGCAGAGTATAGGGGAATAATTACCTCTCTTGATCTAGATTCAATGCTTCATAAAGAGTTTAAAAATGACTGGGAAATTTAATATTTTTTTTTATTATTACAATTATGGCGATTCCATTTTTTTTTATTTTCCTGGTTAAAAAAAAAATCATAAATTTTTTTTTTATTCTATTAATGTTATTTTATTTTTTCAATTTTGCTATTTAGTTTTGGAGGTGGGGGTGATTTAAATGTTTAAATATATTTTTTCCTAAATGTTTTTTACATTTTTTATTAGTTCCTGTAGTGGACTTGAACCTGTATTGACTTGATTACCTACACAATGCAGTACTATTTCTATTGTAGTATATCACTGATATTATTAAATACACCATTCATCATTGAAATTGCAACACCAGGAAAGTAAAGTCGTGGAATTGTGAAAATCACAGAAAGCATAGACATGTTGTCGATATTCAAATGATGAAAAAATGAAAACAAAATTTTCAAAGCATCATGATTTATTCAGTTTGGAGAATGAGCGCCATGCGCCGTATCCCCGACATAAAGCGTATGTTGCTATTAATGAGGATATTAAAGGTTGTCTAAGATGTTCTGAAACCTGAATGCACTTGAGAAAATCATCAAGATCTACAGCTGGCAGTTTCCTTTGCAATTGCCGACCAATGACGTCTTAGATGTGGTGGTTGGGAGACAAGCCCGGAGACACTGCAAGTCATGATGGCACATTTAGGCCACACAGGCTGCTCACAGTAGCACGATCAACATGTGGCAGGCATAGTGGCATTGAAAAACAACTCCTGGGACCAGGGCCACCCCTAGGAATTCAGTGCCCCATACTGGCAAAATTTTGGGGCCCCCATTAGACTCTACCCAGGCTCCACCCCAGCTCCACTTCCACCCCACAAACCTTCCACACTCACCACCATTATTGGAAAACTTGTGTGTATATATATATATATATATATATATTATATATATATATATATATATATATATATATATATATATATATATATATATATATATATATATATATACACACACACACAGTCATGGACAAAAGTGTGTTAACCCCCCATCCCCCAAATTGTTCCAGAGAATGAAGTATTTCCCTCAGAAAATTAATAATACATCACCTACACCACCCCTCTCCATGATATACCCTCTACACCGCCCCTCTCCATAATACACCCTCAACACCCACCCTCTCCATAATATCTCACCCACACTGTCCTATGTATAATATCCCCCACACACTGCCTCTCTGTATAAAATACACACAATGCCCGTGTATAATTTCCCACCTCACATACTGCATCTCTGTATAATATCCCCCCACACACACTGCTTCTCTGTATAATATCCCCCCACACACTGCTCTTCTGTATAATATCCCCCCACACACTGCTCCTCTGTATAATATCCTCACACACTGCTCCTCTGTATAATATACCCCACACACACACTGCTCTTCTGTATAATATAGCCCCCACACACTGCTCCTCTGTATAATATCCCCAGCACACACTGCTCTTCTGTGTAATATCCCCCACACACTGCTCCTCTGTATAATATCCTCACACACACATTGCTCCTCTGTATAATATACCCCACACACACTGCTCCTCTGTATAATATCCCCCCAACACACACTGCTCCTCTGTATAATATCCCACCACATACTGCTCCTCTGTATAATATCCCCCAACACACACTACTCCTCTATATAATATCCCCCACACACACACTGCTCCTCTGTATAATATTCCCACACACACTGCTCCTTTATATAATATTCCCACATGAACACTGGTCCTCGGAAAAATAACCCACACACACACTGCCCCACTGTATATATACCCACACACGCTGCCCCTCTGTATAATATCCCTTACGTACGCTGCCCCTTTGTATACTATCCCCCCACACAAGCTGGCCCTCTATCTATCTATCTATCTATATAAAATATACAGTATATGTATATTCTCACACACACTGCTCCTCTGTATACTATCCCCCCACTGCCCTTCTGTATAATATCCTCCTGGGAAATATGTCCTACTTCTGGTATATATATATACGCTACCTGGAATATATATCCCAATCCTGGTATATATGTCCTCATCCTGGACTCTTCCTGGATGTAAGTCCCCATCCTGGTTTATTGTCCCCTCATTGTCATCCTCCTGGTATATATATCCCCATCCTGGGACCTTCCTAGTATATACTGTATATCCACATCCTTTTATATATATATATATATATATATATATTTATACACAGTGTGCAGAATTATTAGGCAAATTAGTATTTTGATCACATGATACTTTTTAAACATGTTGTCCTACTCCAAGCTGTATAGGCTTGAGAGCCAACTACCAATTAAGTAAATCAGGTGATGTGCTTCTCTGTAATGAAGAGGGGTGTGGTGTAATGACACCAACACCCTATATAAGGTGTGCTTAATTATTAGGCAACTTCCTTTCCTTTGGGGAATGGGTCAAAAGAGAGATTTGACGGGCTCTGAAAAGTCCAAAATTGGGAGATGTCTTGCAGATGGATGCAGCGGTCTTGAAATTGCCAAACATTTGAAGCGTGATCACCGAACAATCAAACGGTTTCATGGCAAATATTCAACAGGGTCGCAAGAAGCGTGTTGGGCAAAAAAGGCGCAAAATAACTGCCCATGAATTGAAGAAAATCAAGCGTGAAGCTGCCAAGATGCCATTTGCTACCAGTTTGGCCATATTTCAGAGCTGCAACGTTACTGGAGTATCAAAAAGCACAAGGTGTGCCATACTCACGGACAAGGCCAAGGTAAGGAAGGCTGAAAAACAACCACCTTTGAACAAGAAACATTAGGTAAAATGTCAAGACTGGGCCAAGAAATATCTTAAGACTGATTTTTCAAGGGTTTTATGGACTGATGAAATGAGAGTGACTCTTGATGGGCCAGATGGATGGGCCAGAGGCTGGATCAGTAAAGGGCAGAGAGCTCCACTCCGACTCAGACGCCAGCAAGGTGGAGGTGGGGTACTGGTATGGGCTGGTATCATCAAAGATGAACTTGTGGGACCTTTTCGGGTTGAGGATGGAGGGAAGTTCAACTCGCAGACCTACTGACAGTTTCTGGAAGACAACTTCTTCAAGCAATGGTACAGGAAGAAGTCAGTATCGTTCAAGAAACACATGATTTTCATGCAAGACAATGCTCCATCACATGCATCCAACTACTCCACAGCGTGGCTCGTCAGTAAAGGTCTAAAAGATGAGAAAATAATGACATGGACTCCTTGTTCACCTGATCTGAACCCCATAGAGAACCTGTGGTCCCTCATAAAATGTAACATCTACAGGGAGGGAAAACAGTACACCTCTCGGAACAGTGTCTGGGAGGCTGTGGTGGCTGCTGCACGCAATATTGATCGTAAACAGATCAAGCAACTGACAGAATCTATGGATGGTAGGCTGTTGAGTGTCAGCATAAAGAAAGGTGGCTATATTGGTCACAAATTTTTTTGGGTTTTGTTTTTGCATGTCAGAAATGTATATTTCTAAATTTTGTGCAGTTATATTGGTTTACCTGGTGAAAATAAACAAGTGAGATGGGAATATATTTGGTTTTAATTAAGTTGCCTAATAATTCTGCACAGTAACAGTTACCTGCAAAAACAGATATCCTCCTAAGATAGCCAAATCTAAAAAAAACATACTCCCAACTTTCAAAAATATTAGGCTTTGATATTTATGAGTCTTTTGGGTTGATTGAGAACATAGTTGTTGATCAATAATAAAAAAAATCCTCTAAAATACAACTTGCCTAATAATTCTGCACACGGTATATGTATATGTAAATATATATATATATATATATATATATATATATATATATATATATATATATATATATATATATATATATCTATCCCATCCCATCCTGGGCCCATTCTGGTATACAGTTTATGTCCCCATCCTGGTTTTCATCTCTTTCTGGTATATATGCCCTCCTTCTTATACAGTGCCTACAAGTAGTATTCAACCCCCTGCAGATTTAGCAGGTTTACACATTCGGAATTAACTTGGCATTGTGACATTTGGACTGTAGATCAGCCTGGAAGTGTGAAATGCACTGCAGCAAAAAAGAATGTTATTTTCTTTTTTTTTTTTTTTTAATTGTGAAAAGTTTATTTAGAGGGTCATTTATTATTCAACCCCTCAAACCACAAGAATTCTGTTTGGTTCCCCTAAAGTATTAAGAAGTATTTCAGGCACAAAGAACAATGAGCTTCACATGTTTGGATTAATTATCTCTTTTTCCAGCCTTTTCTGACTAATTAAGACCCTCCCCAAACTTGTGAACAGCACTCATACATGGTCAACATGGGAAAGACAAAGGAGCATTCCAAGGCCATCAGAGACAAGATCGTGGCGGGTCACAAGGCTGGCAAGGGGTACAAAACCCTTTCCAAGGAGTTGGGCCTACCTGTCTCCACTGTTGGGAGCATCATCCGGAAGTGGAAGGCTTATGGAACTACTGTTAGCCTTCCACGGCCTGGACAGCCTTTGAAAGTTTCCTCCCGTGCCGAGGCCAGGCTTGTCCGAAGAGTCAAGGCTAACCCAAGGACAACAAGGAAGGAGCTCCGGGAAGATCTCATGGCAGTGGGGACATTGGTTTCAGTCAATACCATAAGTAACGTACTCCACCACAATGGTCCCCGTTCCAGACGAGCCCGTAAGGTACCTTTACTTTCAAAGCGTCATGTCAAGGCTCGTCTACAGTTTGCTCATGATCACTTGGAGGACTCTGAGACAGACTGGTTCAAGGTTCTCTGGTCTGATGAGACCAAGATCGAGATCTTTGGTGCCAACCACACACGTGACGTTTGGAGACTGGATAGCACGGCATACGACCCCAAGAATACCATCCCTACAGTGAAGCATGGTGGTGGCAGCATCATGCTGTGGGGCTGTTTCTCAGCCAAGGGGCCTGGCCATCTGGTCCGCATCCATGGGAAGATGGATAGCACGGCCTACCTGGAGATTTTGGCCAAGAACCTCCGCTCCTCCATCAAGGATCTTAAGATGGGTCGTCATTTCATCTTCCAACAAGACAATGACCCAAAGCACACAGCCAAGAAAACCAAGGCCTGGTTCAAGAGGGAAAAAATCAAGGTGTTGCAGTGGCCTAGTCAGTCTCCTGACCTTAACCCAATTGAAAACTTGTGGAAGGAGCTCAAGATTAAAGTCCACATGAGACACCCAAAGAACCTAGATAACTTGGAGAAGATCTGCATGGAGGAGTGGGCCAAGATAACTCCAGAGACCTGTGCCGGCCTGATCAGGTCTTATAAAAGACGATTATTAGCTGTTATTGCAAACAAGGGTTATTCCACAAAATATTAAACCTAGGGGTTGAATAATAATTGACCCACACTTTTATGTTTAAAATTTATTAAAATTTAGCTGAGCAACATAACTTGTTGGTTTGTAAGATTTATGCATCTGTTAATAAATCCTGCTCTTGTTTGAAGTTTGAAGGCTCTAACTTATTTGCATCTTATCAAACCTGCTAAATCTACAGGGGGTTGAATACTACTTGTAGGCACTGTATATATGTCCCCTTCCAGGGTCCTACTGGTGTATATATATCATTATCATGGTGCTGGATGATGTGTTGTAAAGTCATTACACACACACACATACGGGTGAACCAAGAGTCCCAATGCACCACTGCTGCTTGGGAAGGAGAGCACATCCAGGTATCTGCTCCCAATAGTATTGCTTTTGCTGTGTTCCAATTTAGTCCGACCTCTCGGGAGCTTTGACTCCTCAGCCCCTCACACTATGAGGGCCACTACTTCACTTTTTCTGGGGACTCCAACCCCCGGTTCCCTCTCCCTTTGAGAGTTTCTACTACACTTCCCCTCGCTTTGCTCCCCTGGAGCCGACTACTCGTCACCTCCCACCAATCTGTCTGACCCTCAAGGTGGGCGGCACTCTCCTGCTAGACATACCCACTGACTTGTCTGTCCTGTACTGGTCTGAGTGTGGATTGGGTGTTTGAATGCGGTTGGTAGCAATACCACTGGGTGGAACCTGGAACCAAGGAGGATGGGTTCTGCACTATAAGGAAAGGAGTGCAGTTCCCTGTGACACCCTGACTAGTACAGGGGCATCACACATACATACATATATATTTATCTCCCTCCTGGGCACTTTGTGGTATTATGTCCCCATCCTGGTTTTTGTCCCGTCCTGGTATATATGTCCTCCTTCTTGTATATCTTCTTTTTGTATATATCCCCTTATCCTTGTATATTTGCTGCAAAAAGAAAAAAAACATACATTTTACTCACCCTCCCTGGCTCTCACATCGCACAGCATCCTCTCTGAGCAGCAATACATTTCAGCTGAATGGCCCCTCCCACTACCCCAGAGATCTTCAGCTCAAGGTACGCCTACCATTCCCCACTGGATGCTGTGTCCTAGCCACCTCCACGTTGCCCGCAGCACTGTGATGAGGTCGCAGAGTGATGACCTCATCACGGTGTGCTGCAGGATGATGCGTCGCCTCCGTGCTCTCCTCCACTCGCCTTGCTTCCGGCCACATAGCTAGTTTGTATTCGATGCCCTAGAAGGGCTTCGCAAGCAATTTAGCAGTGTGTGCAGTGGCTGAAGCGACACTGCCGGGCCCCTCTGCTGCAGCTAGGACTGGAGACCAGTAAAGAAGGGGGCCCGACTGGGGCTTAGTAAAGCTAAGTAATTACCCAGGGACCCCCCCCCTTCATCGGGCCCGTTACACCAGTTATCGTTGTAATGCCCTATTTTCGGCCCTGCCTGGGACACTTTAAAAAAATGTCTGTACTACTGGTTCCACTATCAAATCAATGTAGCTCCAAGCTGATAGTGTATCTGAAAGGTCTCCAACCTTTCTGACCATCAGAGCCACATTCAGCTCTGAGAGAGGGTCACATGCCACATCCACCTCCCACCCTCTCACAGTAGTGAACCCTAGAGCCCCCATTACTGGTATAATGACAGCCAAAGCTTTTCCACAGAAATCACACTGAAACAGTATACCAAGATCAAGGGGTATCTCACAAAAGTCACCATCTGGAAACCTGCTCTTCATAGCTGTTTGCTTGCCCTGGTGCTTATGCACCAAGCTGAAAGACAGCCGCGAGCCACACATCATGGGCCCACGAGCTACATGTGGCTCCCGAGCTACAGGTTGGGGACCACTGGTGTACCTTGAATGAAGACTAGAGGGGTCCAGCTCCTGAGTATTATGTCTTGTCAGTAGGTCTGGTGTGACATTCTCTCGTGAAAGCCTCTTCATGGCGTTGCCAACGTGGTCTTCAGACCAATATCTGGCTATTATTGATTCTAAAGCGGGCTTTACACGCTACGAGATCACTACAGTGATCTCGTTGGGGGTCACGGATTTTGTGACACACATCCGGCCGCTGTAGCGATCTCGTTGTGCGTGACTCCTAGGAGCGATTTTGGATAGTTGCAAAAACGTTCAAAATCGCTCTTCGTTGACATGAGGGTCCTCTCCCAATTATCGCTGCTGTCGCATGGGCGAAGTTGATCCTCGTCCCTGTGGCAGCACACATCGCTACGTGTGACGCCGCAGGAACGAGGAACCTCTCCTTACCTGTCACACGCCAGCAATGAGGAAGGAAGAAGGTGGCTGGGATGTTCGTCCCGCTCATCTCCGCCCCTCCGCTTTGATTGGGCGGCCGCTTTGATTGGGCGGCCGCTTAGTGACGTCGCTGTGACGCCAAGCGAACTGCCCCCTTAGAAAGGAGGCTGTTCGCCGGTCACAGCGTCGTCACCGAGCAGGTAAGTACGTGTGACGCTGCAGTAGCGATAATGTTCGCCACGGCAGCGATCTTCACATATAGGCATAATGATAGGGGCGGGTGCTATCACGCTCGCCATCGCTAGCATCGCCTAGCGATCTTGTAGCGTTTAAAGCCACCCTAAGACAAAAGCAGGGCTCATCACTGAAGAGGATAGACCTCCATTCCAGCCTGCATTGCTGTCTTACCCTGCACCATGATAGCATTTGAGAGTGGTAGCATGAGGTCAGTGAAGCACCTGTAGCTGGACGTTTGGCTCGTAACTCAATGTTGTGCAAACTCCTTCTGATGGTTTGTGTAGACACTATTTGAAACCTTATAGGCTTGGTATGTGACATCTAATTTCACACGCAGAATAAATCAATCATGTAACCAGTGATAAGGCCATTTCCCCAAAGTGTTCCAGTAGCTGTTTTTCATTTAGACAATAATGCAAAACAATGTCAAGCCATATGTTGCTCGTCTTACTGTGAATAATTCAGTTGAAGGGCTAGTCCGGAGAGATAAAAGAAAATGTGTTCTGTCCCTGTAGTCATACATTATTAAAGGGGTATTCCCATCTCCAAGATCCTTTCCCAACATGTAGTAGATGTCATAATATTAGCAAATACCTCCAATTACAAGTGTAGTATAGTTCTTCAGATTCACTGTCACTTACCTCTTGTTCAGGGCAATGCAGCACCTTAGGCATCTATGATTATGACCCCTAGCAAATAACTAACTGTTACTATATTTGTGGTGGTAACCATTGATACCTAAGGTCCTGCAATGCCCTGAACATGAGGTAAGCGACATAGTGAATCAGAAGAACTGTACTAAATTTCTAATTAAAAGTATTTGCTAATATTATTATTATTACATCTACTACATATTGGGATAGTGTGATGGTGTGATATTGTGGGTTATGTACCATTTTGTGTTGGTTCATGTTTTGGGCGTGGTGGTCTGTCTATTCGATATATTATTTGTTCCTGTTAAGTCAGGTTATATCCCCTTGAAGTGGTTCTGTCCCTAGGTCTGGGGGAGGGGGCCTGGGATCCACCTAAACTCTCGGTTTACCTGGAGGATTAGTCATTCTGGGTGAGACTTACAAGAGAGAAGAAGTAAGATTGAACCTCTGAGGGAGACGCCGAGGCTGCGGCTAGCACCCCAAAGAAACTGTGAGAAACCCTTATTTCCCTGGAGAAGGACTGGTGGAGGATTGTGACTGAACTCTGGAACATTTATGCCATTTCTGGACTATTTTTACCCTCCATGTGGTGGATTATTTGATGGTCATTCTGTATTGCATACAGTAGCTGCTCCTCACCCCTTACCCCTCCTGTATGGGATGTTACATGATCATCACACATCGCTGTGCAGCTCCATGATGTATCAGTCAGCCTCCTTTAATATTGCTTCCGCTGTTCTTGAACAGGGGCATGATGTCCCAGAAGCTCCATATTGTATCAGTCTCCTGACGCATCTGTGACGCCCTGGGCAAGCCAGGGGTCACAGGTCACAACACCACCACACCCCACACTCCAGGTAGGCACATCACAGCTAAACTACAAATCCTTGTTGCCTTCCTCCAGAGGCTGATGATTCACACCAGGGGGTGGGCCAGGCGGTTGGCTCCGCCCACCAAGGAGATCACAGTTCTGGAGGCGGGAAAACCAGGCAGATAAGCCCAGGCAGGGCAAGAGTGAAGTCTAGCTGAGGGCTAGAAAGGAGTAAACAACTAAGTGAAAGTAGAAAAGTGGAAAAGGAGGAAAGCAAGTGAGGTGACAAGAAGAAAGGAAAGCCTGAAGGGTCCAGCTTTGTGTAGGGCCAGAACAGCAAGGTCAGCGACGGCGGTGACCGTCTGGAGGGGGACCGTTTGGAAGTTCCTGGAAGGACCCCGTTGGCTGTGTGCCCGGTGGTCTGGAGCAGTGTTCCGAAGGACAGTCAGCACCAGGGCAAAGGCCTCTCGGACCCCGGCAAGGCTTGGAGTCGCCGTAAATTGCCGAATCCGTCAGTGAAGGGGACGTAGATCCCCCAACAACCAAGACCCGAGTGAAGGCAACAGCCCAACCTGTACAACAGAGACACCGCCACCGCCAGGGCACCAGTTTCTGAGGGCCAGCGCCTGCGGGCAAAGAGTAGAGCTCCCCCGGTCCAGCTTGAAGCCGGGGAGCGGGTTACCGGTGGGGACCCATCGCAACCAACGAGTACACAAGGTGCAAGGAAGAGGGACATCACCGTCACCTACTGGGAGAGCAATTGCAGCCGTCCGTGGGACCGTCTTACCAGCCGTTTGGTTTACCGTACAAACTGTGTCAACGTCTCAGGCTGAGTGAGTACCACAGTGCCGCAAGGCACAGCGCTGCCCCCGCGTCCCTGCGCCCACCAGGCCCTGCACCTCCCAAACCGTCACCGGGCCCCGGGATCACCGACCCCTACCCACGGAGGGGCAACACAACACCTGGCTGCTCCGCATCACCATCCCCGGGACCCCCGTATTGAGCAGCGGTGGTGAAATCACCACAACCGTGGGTGGCGTCACGGACTATAAACAATCCCCACACCCAACCAACCCCTTTCACTCACGGGCGAGGAGTGCCGCTCGAGAAACCCCCGGGATCCGGCCTACAGCTCGAGCCACCACTGAGCAGCGGCCGCCGGACCCGAGCAGAAGGGGTGAGCGTAGTGTGCTGACACCCTCCTCCCCGCCCGCGACAACTTGGCGTCACAAACAGGATCTTACCGCTCTGCCGTCTGGTAGAGGTGCGCCTTGTTACCGCCGGAGGTATCCGGCAGAAAAATTGCAGAAGCCGCCATCTTTGGCGCGAAAAGTTCCCGCTCGAGCGTCTTCTCGAGCAGTAGAGGCGCGAAGGCCAAGACCCCGCCCCGAGAGAGGAGGGGCCGGAAAGAGCTAAGGGGGACGCGATGGCGGCTGGCCGCATGTAGTCGCGGCTATAAAAGCAGGGAAGCCAGGACCCTGCAAACATACCGTTCCTGGAAGAAAGAGAGAAAGTCACCATGTGGATGCCATCCCGAAACACCGTGGCCCCCGCGCCGGGAACCGCAGCGTGGGTGGAAATCTGGACCGCACAGCTCCACCTAAGGCTGCAGGTCAAGATGCAGCTCCTCTTGGAGGAGTGGGAGACCGACATGGCGGACGTTATAGCCACCGTGCGGAGACGCGAGGAGGAAGCGGAGGAAGGGAGGGTGAGTGACCCACGCCCCTATGTCCCGGAGGGACCGGTCGCTGCGGCTGAGGGACCCGGTCCAAGCCCTCTCCCCCCGTTGCCTCCCTCGCCACCCGTCTCGGAGGCCGTGACCCCGCCACTAGGCCCGCTACCACCGCCACCGGTAGCGATACCCAGCCCGTCCGCCCCAGCGGACCGACCTGTAGCCGGAGCCCGTAGCAAACCGGAGGTGTTGCCATGGAAGGCCCCGAAGAGTGTGCCAGAGACAGTCCCAGAGCCGGAGCCGATGACCCGCTCCGAGCCGAAGGCCCAGCTGCGGAAAGCCCCTGAGCCCATCCCCCACACCTCGGCTGAGGTGGCGCCGGGTTGTTGCTGCAGGGCAGCGCCCAAGGCCATGACACCGCGGGATACGCCGCCCACCTTCCTGACAGTGGGTAACGTTCTGGATGTCCCGCGGGGCCCGACCCGTGCGCCAGAGCTGGCAGCAGCGCCATATTGGGAAAGGGAGCCGACAAAGCTGGGCCTGGAGATCGCGGAGAGGGAGAGAAGGAAAGCCGAGCTGGTGGCCCGAGCCATTCGGGAAAAAGAAAATCTGCGGCAAGCGACCTTCCGTATCCGGGGCCCGTTGTACGAGGGGCAGGTGAGGCGGTTTGATGTCCGCCGGGGCTACGGGTTTATATATGAACCGGGCCTGGAGGCCGAAGTGTTTGTAGCCCGGCGGGATGTGAATGCCCACCTGCCCGAGGAACATCCTGGCCGAAACCTCATACCGGGAGACATGGTGCGGTACACCCGACACTGCGGAGAGAGGGGGTGGTTTGCCCTGGATGTAAAGCTCAGGAGCAGCAAGGAGAGCAGGGTGAGCCCTGCACCCCCTCCCTCGGATGAAGCAGCAGAGGGACCGGAGTAGGGCAGCGGAGCACCGTTGTCCAGTCCCCGTTGGGACCACCACAGTTTGTTTGTTTAAAAGTTTTGAAAAATGAAAATGATGATTACCGAGTTTTCACCAGATTGTCTGTTGTGATTGAACCGGCCGGAGCCGTCACCGTTGTCCCCGTGGGGACCGTTTAAAATGCATGGGAACTATCCATGGACAAGCCCGTGAACTTGCAGGGCAACCACAGACGTTAGTGGCTTGTAAATATGTTGGTTACCGTTACCGTTTTCCGCAGTGCCACCTCCGGAGAGGCAGGTTGGAGGGAGGGCCCTCAGCAGAGCAGGCTGGGGCCCAGCCACCAAAGGAACCGGTGGCTACCCTCTGGAGGGAAGGACAGATCCCGCTCGGGTACCGTGTGCTGGACTGTGGGTCAAGGGGTGCTGCCTGGGCTTTAGGGGCACCATCAGGGCCAGGTTACTTAGGTGGGAGAGAGCGGAAACCGTAACCGTAAACCGTTGCAACGTTTAAGAAATGTGCCTCCTGTTTTGGGAAGAGTTATTAAAAATGTTTATATGTTGATTTTCCAAATGTTATCTTTTTCAGAAAAATAAAACCGGTGTAGGACGGCAGCCCGCGGACGGTCTGCATTTTGCTAAGGGGGAATGTGACGCCCTGGGCAAGCCAGGGGTCACAGGTCACAACACCACCACACCCCACACTCCAGGTAGGCACATCACAGCTAAACTACAAATCCTTGTTGCCTTCCTCCAGAGGCTGATGATTCACACCAGGGGGTGGGCCAGGCGGTTGGCTCCGCCCACCAAGGAGATCACAGTTCTGGAGGCGGGAAAACCAGGCAGATAAGCCCAGGCAGGGCAAGAGTGAAGTCTAGCTGAGGGCTAGAAAGGAGTAAACAACTAAGTGAAAGTAGAAAAGTGGAAAAGGAGGAAAGCAAGTGAGGTGACAAGAAGAAAGGAAAGCCTGAAGGGTCCAGCTTTGTGTAGAGCCAGAACAGCAAGGTCAGCGACGGCGGTGACCGTCTGGAGGGGGACCGTTTGGAAGTTCCTGGAAGGACCCCGTTGGCTGTGTGCCCGGTGGTCTGGAGCAGTGTTCCGAAGGACAGTCAGCACCAGGGCAGGGGCCTCTCGGACCCTGGCAAGGCTTGGAGTCGCCGTAAATTGCCAAATCCGTCAGTGAAGGGGACGTAGATCCCCCAACAACCAAGACCCGAGTGAAGGCAACAGCCCAACCTGTACAACAGAGACACCGCCACCGCCAGGGCACCAGTTTCTGAGGGCCAGCGCCTGCGGGCAAAGAGTAGAGCTCCCCCGGTCCAGCTTGAAGCCGGGGAGCGGGTTACCGGTGGGGACCCATCGCAACCAACGAGTACACAAGGTGCAAGGAAGAGGGACATCACCGTCACCTACTGGGAGAGCAATTGCAGCCGTCCGTGGGACCGTCTTACCAGCCGTTTGGTTTACCGTACAAACTGTGTCAACGTCTCAGGCTGAGTGAGTACCACAGTGCCGCAAGGCACAGCGCTGCCCCCGCGTCCCTGCGCCCACCAGGCCCTGCACCTCCCAAACCGTCACCGGGCCCCGGGATCACCGACCCCTACCCACGGAGGGGCAACACAACACCTGGCTGCTCCGCATCACCATCCCCGGGACCCCCGTATTGAGCAGCGGTGGTGAAATCACCACAACCGTGGGTGGCGTCACGGACTATAAACAATCCCCACACCCAACCAACCCCTTTCACTCACGGGCGAGGAGTGCCGCTCGAGAAACCCCCGGGATCCGGCCTACAGCTCGAGCCACCACTGAGCAGCGGCCGCCGGACCCGAGCAGAAGGGGTGAGCGTAGTGTGCTGACACCCTCCTCCCCGCCCGCGACACATCCGCAGTCTGAAAAGAGGTGGTGCGACATCCCAGAAGCTCTGTGCTCTCCTGATATCTGCCCATGCCCAATCTTCTCAAACTTCGGAAGCATCAGTAGACTGAGACTCACAGCACTGAGCTTCTGCGACGTCACACCCCCTAGTCTCAGACTGCGGAAGTATCAGGAGACTGATACAGCATAGAACTTCTGGGATGTCACACCCCCTGTTCTTGAATTGCAGAAGCAGCTACCTTGTTTTTCCAAAAAAAAAAAAATTTCCTATTTATTTTTTTTTTGCCCCCCAAAAAACACTAGCGCTTATTTTTGGGAAAACAAAGTAGGGGTAATTTTACTCCCCAAAAAAGCAGACCCCCCCCCATTCCTAGGAGACTCATAATTACAAAACCTGTAAGTCTGCGTGGCTCCAAAGTCCTCCTGCGATCTTTAGCAGGCGCTCCCAGCAGGTATGCTGCACTCCTTCTTTGCTTCTGGCCAACACACTCACATACATTAGATCACGCACACATTCACATATCAGATCACACACACATACACTCACCACATCCAGTGATACCAATTGCTTCCGGCCGGCAGGGGAAGATGGAACTCAGTTCAGTGCAGTGCGAGGACCTGCGGCGGAGCGCATCAATGCATTCCTCCGCAGGTCCTTTATATGTTCCACCGCAAGTCCTCGCACTCCTCTGCACTGCGTCCCCTGCCAGCCAGAAGCAAACGGTCTCGCCGAATGTTGTGAGTGTGTGTGCGATCTGATGTGTGATTGTGTGGCGCTCCTGAGGCTTCAGTCGCCACAGGGTATTGCATCTCATTTAAGATGCAATGCTTATCCCGAGTAAGAAGAGGTTAATCACTGGTGTTTTTCACTTACACAACATCCAGCCAGTGATTCAGACAGTTAAGGTGGCTTTACACACTGCAACATCGCAAACGACATCACTGTAATGTCACCGGTTTTGTGACGTAATAGCGACCTCCCCAGCGACATTGCAGTGTGTGAAACACATCAGCGACCTGGCCCCTGCTGTGAGGTTGCTGATCGCTACAAATCGTTCAGGACCATTCTTTGGTCCTTTGTTTCCCACTGTGCAGCGTGATCGCTAGAAAGTCTCAGTGTGTAAAAGGACTTTACAGCGACTTCGTTAGCGACTTCCCTTTCAAAAAGCTGCTTTACAACGTCCCCATTGACTAGCTAGGTCGTTCTGCAGGTTCGGATCGCTGTTGCGTCATTGGCCAGGTCTGCCTGTTTGACAGCTCACCAGAGACTTTGTAGCGATCCCGGCCAGGTTGGGATCGCTGGTGGGATCGCTAGAAAGTCTCAGTGTGTAAAGGGGCCTTTACACAACTCAGGAAGCCAGCCAGCATGGGAAATTCCTGGCTGCTGGGACAACCACTGGTGAGTCATCAGAAAGGTGGGGGCTGCACTGAGGGAGTAGGAACACACAAACAGTTTCATTGGAGAATAGTCTGAGACTTTGAAGAACACGGTCGCAGGAGAGAGTGCTTGAGAGTATCTCCTGCTAGAACCGGGCAGACTGGAAAAGGGCAAGAGGCAAGCGGTGGAGCTAGTGAGACAGAGGAAAACATGGTAGCTGAGCTCGAGCCTAACTGTTCCCACAGCGCAGGGCAGTCAGGGTGCAGAGCCCTTGGGTAGGACATACTCCACATTGGACTACCAGAATCTGCAGAGGATGGGGATTCCAAGTCCCATCGCTCACCATACATTTTCCCGGAGCACAGTGACACATAGGATCCAGGTTCGGGATTGTAGCCAGACCCCATGGCGAGGATCCGCCCCACCTGCATTTGTGACGGGACACTTTACAAGTACACCGGGGTCCCCAAGTTACTTCAAGACACGGGGATACACAAGTAAGAGCAGAGGAGAAAGGTTTCACACTCCACAGACACCGGTGATTGCTTCTGATTTACCCGGGACTGGCTGTAGCCCATCGTGGCAGAGAGCGGAACCAACGGGGAATCTCACAAACTGAGTAAAAAGAACTTTGAACCACAGTTCCGGTGTCGTCCTTGTCATTGCCAGCGCCCTGCGCTTCGGCGCCACCTACCGTCCCCACCGCCCTCATTTCCCTGAGGCCCGCTCCTCCTGTGGGGAGGGAAACCATCTATGCTGCTACTACCATCCACGCCAGAGGACAGCTACAGCAGCGGCGGCTAATCCCTGGCAGCGTGCCGCAAGTGGCATCACGACAATCATTCCCACCTCCATCACCTATCCCTTTCACTGTACACCCCGGGGCCACGAAACCGGGCCAGGCCACCCGTGACATCGCAGAGACCTGCATCACCGGCCCGGCGACGAGTAAATGTGAGCCAATCGACCCTTTGCCCCGTGGGTGCTACAATTGTGTGCACAATCTGATGTGTAATTGTACGTGTGATCTGATGTGTGTGTGCAATCTGCTGTTTGTGTGTGTGTGATCTGATGTGTGTGGGTGTGCGATCTGATGTGTGTGGGTGTGCGATCTGATGTGTGTGGGTGTGCGAACTGGTGGGTGTGTGATCTTATTTTTGGAAAAACAGGGTATTGTAGGAGACTGAGTGATACAGCACAGAGTAATGTCTCCTGGGGGGGGGTGAGGGGTGAGGAACAGCTGCTGTATAACTGAATTACAAATGTTCTAAAGATAACAGAAGCGTACTAGGCATCCTTGCTCTATAGTGTATGTGTGCAGGGATAGCAAAAAAATGTTTTATCTTCCCAGAGTACCCCTTTAAGAGCAAAACAAATTTGGTTTTTAGACATCCAACATGCCTGACCCTTTATTTTCCCAACATCTGGTGCCAGGGTAGACTCAGGGAACCATTTCAAATGCTAGATAACTGTCCACTCTCACTAAGGCTACTTTCACACATCCGGTTTGAGCAGTGCGGCTCAATCCGGCTGTGAAACCTATGCAACGAATGCGGAGAAAACACCGCATCCTTTGCATAAGTTTTTACATGCGGCCCGTCCGTTTTTTTCTGGTTGCGGCACGCTACTGAGCATGCGCAGTGGAAAAAACCGCATACGGCGACCGGATGTGTTTTTTTCCGCATCGCGCCGCATCCGACGTCCATAGGCAACATTTTTTGCCGGAGCAAAAAACGTTGCAGGGAACGTTCTATCCGGCCGCGGCATCGGCTAAATCTGCCGCATGCGGCAAAAACCGGACCGAACACAAGCCCCTGCGGCACAATACGGCACTAGTGTAAGTCTATGCAAAAAAACCCGCAACCGGCGTAAAAAAAAACGGTTACGGTTTTTCTGCAGAACGCCGTATTGTGCCGCAGAGCAAACACCGGATGTGTGAAAGTAGCCTTAAATCAGCAGGTTCAGCCAACAGTCATCTCATGTGTATGAGCACCGTTGCACACAAGCTGCTATTTTATAGGATGTTTTTGGGCTATAAGGTCATTTGCACACATTGTTCTGTGATTTTTTTGCCTCAGCATTTGTAAGCCAAAACCAGGAGTGAAACATGTCACGGCTTCTGCATTTTTTACCCACTCCTAGTTTTGGCTTACAGATACTGAGGTAAAAACTCACCAAATACTCAATGTGTTCATGTGGCCAAAAAGGAAAATGTAAACATGAGAACTTGCAAACAATAGGGATTGTATTTTTCGGATTATAAAATGCACTTTTCCTCCGAAAAATGTGGGAGGAATGTAGCTTACCTTTAGGTGGTGGAGAGGGGTAGCAGGAGACAGGGGCAATATTGCAGGTTGTGGGTGCTGTGCTGGGGCTGCAGTGGCTGTACTGGGGCTGCGGATGCTGGGCTGCGGGCACCTGGGCTGCGGGGCAAGAACCATCCTTAAGATGTTAAGATGTCGGCTTCAAATAATGGCGCCCTGAGTCGGCGTGTGTGTAGATTGAGCTCTCGGCTCAAGATCTCATCTGCACATGTGCCGCCTTCAGCCCATTGATCTCCAAGCAGCGGATTTAAGGAAAATAGCGCCTGAAAGTGGCACGAGTGCAGATGATATCTCGGCTTGTCATTGAGCCGATAGCTCAATATGTGCATGTGTGGCGCCCCTGAGGCTTTAGTCGCCACAGGGTACTGCATCTCTCTTAAGATGTAGTACTCATCCCAGGTAAGTAGAGGTTAATCGCTGGTGTTTCTCACATTCACACACATATAAAAATAGCAACAAAAAGAGGATAATGTCCTTCAAAAATTAAGTATTACTCACAGCAAGTTGGGCTGCAGTGTGTACATCGCCCAGGCCAAAAGCTAATGCTCTACCGGGATACAGCTAAACCCCCACTAATGTGGAAGCATCACAGGTGCAGGAGAAGCAGATCACACACACACCTCCATGGAATGGAGGGGAGGTGAATGCTAGATGATAAACACAGCCCAACTTGCTGTGAGTAATACTTAATTTTTGGAGGACATTGTCCTCTTTTTGTTGCTATTTTTATATTTAGTGTAGGGACCTACAGACATGAGGTCCCGTGACGAGGGTGTAGGCTTACGTTTTATGGCCATAAATACCAACAAAAACCTCATATTTTTTTGTTTGTACAGGATACAGCCAGGCCCCTTTCTGTTGGGCCTTGCATTGTAGAGTGTCTGTCCGTGCATGATACACAGTGGGGTACGGCTTGGCAGCCCGCCTGATCTAATAGAAGGGCGTCACCTAATAGGCTGCGGGTTTGTGACTGTGCCATCTGCATGTGAACAGCGCTCTATGCAAGCCACTAGTGTGCAGTTTTATCATCTAGCATTCGCCTCCCCTCCATTCCATGGAGGTGTGTGTGTGATCTGCTTCTCCTGCACTTGTGATGCTTCCACATTACTGGGGGTTTAGCTGTATCCTGGTAGAGCATTAGCTTTTGGCCTGGGCGATGTACACACTGCATCTCACATTCACACACCAAACAAAGTTAGGTGCTTTCCCACCAGGGGGATGGCCTGGGGTAGACAGGGGGGTGGCCATCATGAAGCATGGGACTTTCCCGGTCACTAGCACAACCACCTGGGGGGCGGGCACCACTTGGGGAAAAGGGAAGGAGCATCTTCACACATAGTTAGTTAGCCTCGGGCACAGCTTGGGGTGAGGAGCACAGTTGGGACTTCGGTCCAGGCACATTTTTTCTACTTTCACACTTCTGGAAGCACTGCAAGACCGTGGCTTGGAGCAGACTGCTCGGCCCGGTTTCTCTACATCTACACGGAATTCCAGGGTCTTCGGTGAGTGCAGGAAACACCCACAGCCCATCCCACATTCCAAATATACTGGGATTGGAGGGACCCCGACCAGAAAGGACTCACAGTGGGAACACTGGCGGTGACCTCAAATTGCTTGGGATCGATTGGGGCCCATCACGGCAGTAACCGGCATCTCCCGGATAAACCAGGACTGTGAGTAAAGAAACCTTGAACCCGGTCCGCCTGTCCTTGCCGTCACTCCGCGCTTCGGCGCCCGCCATCACTACTCCCCTCATCATCCTCCCCGGGGCCCGATCCACCTGTGGGGAGCAGAAACATCTTAGCTGCTACAACTATCCACCCCGGAGGACAGCGACAGAAGCTGTGGGTAATCCCTGGCCGCATACCGTAGGTGCGCGTCACGAGACAAACCTCCATTATCACCCCCCCACCCTCGGTGCCATGAAGCCGGGTACGGCCACCCGTAACATCCCCAGACCAGCCATCACCAGGACCGGCGATGAGTAAACGATTAATCCCTTGCCCCGTGGGTGCTACACACGTGCCAACTTCGGGCACCATTTTTTGAAGCCCCCACCGCAGACAGTTTCTAGATGTTGCCTACCTCACGGCACCTGCAGTGAGGATCTGGGACACTTGCCGCACCACCTGCAGAATCGCCCTGCTCTACCACCGCCCCTGCCTCCTGTGACCCATGCTCCACCATTGCTGCCACCCCCCTCGCTAAGACACCACCAGAGGATTATAAGATGGACCCCATTTTTTTTCTTATAAACTGAAAAATACGGTACATATTACTTTTGTCCATATTTGAACCCAGGACTACAGTGTAAACCAGGGGTGGGGAACCTCCAGCTGGCGTGCCGTAAACAGCATGCCATGACTTTTTATGCGGCCCCTGGGCACATTCCTGGAGACTGCAGTGCTTGGGCAGCAGCCGCGGTCTTGTCGGCTGCTAGTGTACCGCTCCATGCTCAGCAGCCGAGCCACTTGGATCCGGACCTTCAGTGGGTGGCTCGAGGGTCTCCGGACCCGGGGGTCTCGCGGTCACTTCAACTGAAAGGGGGTTTGTGGTTTGAGAAAGTAGGTGTACGGCCGAAAACGCGTTAAGTTCGTGACGCCACCCACGGGATGTGGTGAAGGTGGATACCAACCCTGCAGTTACGGGGCACCCGGGGGAAGATATTTGGCAGCAAGTTGTTAACCCCTCTGTGGGCAAGGATGGTGGCCCCGGGACCCATTGGGGTTGGTTGGCGGTGCAGGGAGATGGGCGACCGGAGGGTGCTGATGTACTCACTATTAGTAAACGCACGAGTCTCTGGTAAACCAAGGTGATGGTGGTCGGTGCCAGCAGCCGGCCGCAGTCTGGTCCCCCAACCGGCTGGTGGTCTCTGTCTTTCTCCTGCACCTGTGTTGGATGGTGGACTGCCTGTGCTTGCAACTTCAGGAGTCCGCTCCCGGCTTGTGGTTGCCTAAGGAGCCCTTTGCCCGCAGACGCTGGCCCGTGGGATCTCTGAGCCGTGGCGGTGGCTGCTTATCCCCCTCGTTGGGCTGTTGTCTTCAGTCGGGACTTTGGGTGGGACAGGACCTCTAGTCCTGGACGCAATGAGTTAATTAGCTAGCCCCCAGTAGCTTCTGGACCTAGCTTCAGGGTCTGAGTACCCCCCTTTGTGCTCCGGTTTCCGAGTCGGTTCCCCGGGTCGGTACTGGCGGGCCACTACCCTGTCCCGGTCCACCTCGGTTCCACTGAGCTGTCTTCCCGGCTCCTGCAGACGGAGACCGCCGTCTGCCTCCTAGCCAAAGGTACCAGGGCTCCTACCCCGACACCTGCTCAACTTGGTATTTCTCCTCTGCTGGAGCTGTGCTACTCTGCACACAGCTCCAGCCCACACACCTCTCCAACTTGAACTCTGAAACTGTTCTGTTTACTTTCCCGCCTCAGGCTGTCTGAACTCCTCGGTGGGCGTCTTCCAACCGCCTGGTTCTGCCCCCTGGTATGTCCATCAGGCCCTGAGGGGGTGACTAGGGTTTAAGTGTTTGGCTGTGTTTTACCTATGAGGGACAGGTGTAATGCGGGGCCCTATCTGTGACTACCTGGCCCGGCCAGGGCGTCAAACTATCCCTTTAAATAACAATGTGTGATGTGATGCGAGGATGCACACAGCATACTATCAGATCCTTAGCATACAGGCCTGTGTCAGCGTCCAGAGAACATACTTTGTGGGCGGGGTAAGCACGAGGTGTGCTGCCATCCCACAGAAGAAGAGTAGCAACAGGTTTACCGGCCTCCCTGCTGTACATGCCTCACGGTGCTGTGAGCCCCCCACCCGGTGCTGTGAGCCCTCCACTCGGTGCTGTGAGCCCTCCACTCGGTGCTGTCAGCCCTCCACTCAGTGCTGTGAGCCCTCCACCCAGTGCTGTGAGCCCTCCACCCAGTGCTGTGAGCCCTTCCCTCTACCCAGTGCTGTGAGCCCTTCCCTCTACCCAGTGCTGTTAGCCCTCCACCCAGTGCTGTGAGCCCTCCACCCAGTGCTGTGAGCCCTCCACCCAGTGCTGTGACCCCTCCCCCCTCTTGTGATGTATATGTGAGTCCTCCACCCAGTGCTGTGAGCCCTCCCTCTTGTGATGTATATGTCAGCCCTCCACTCAGTGCTGTGAGCCCTCCACTCAGTGCTGTGAGCCCTTCCCCCCTCCTGTGATGTATATGTGAGCCCTCCACCCCTCCTGTGATGTATATGTGAGCCCTCCACCTACTCCTGGGATGAATATGTGAGCCCCCCCCCCTCCTGTGATATGTATGCGAGCCCTCCACCCCCTCCTGTGATGTATGTGTGAGCACTCCACCCACTCCTGGGATGTATATGTGAGTCCTCCAACCCACCTGTGATGTATATGTGAGCCCTTTACCCCCTCATGTGATGTATCTATGAGCCCTCCAGCACCTCCTGTGATGTATATGTGAGTCCTCCAACCCGCCTGTGATGTTTATGATTTACTAATCTGTTGACTGTGTTCCAGACTGAGACAAACCTGGAAAAGCAGTTGTGAGAAGCCACATGATCAATATCATCAAACATCACAGCCGCACCAAAGAGAAGCAGCTCCAACCACCACAGTAGGGGTGTAGGGGTGAGTTAATTGTTAAACCAAACATTAGGATAATTTTCATGCTGATAATTTTTTGTGGCCCCCAAAAGGTTGGTAGAATTTCCAAATGGCCCCTGGCAGAAAAAAGTTCCCCACCCCTGGTGTAAACCAATGAGCCAAACATTTATATATCATATTTTGCACTAGGGCATTAGGAAGGTGACAAATGCCTCACCATCATCTGCTAGAGAGCAAGCATTCCAACATAGTTTCTGCACGGGGACCCTCTGTTGTGTCGCGGGCGGCGGGGCGCTGCGCTCACCACGCTCGGATCCGGCGCTGCTGCTGCTGCTCGGTGGCTCAAGCGGTGGGCCAGATCCGGGGACTCGAGCGGCACTCCACGCCCGTGAGTGAAAGGGGGGTAGTTCGGTTTGGGGATTTGGTCCGTGACGCCACCCACGGGTTGTGGTGAGGTTGGGCACCACCGCTGCTATTGACGGGGATCCCGGGAGTGATGGTAGGGAGCAGCTGGGATGTTTCTCTCCCCTCCGTGGGTAGGGGGTTGGTGGTCCCGGGGCCCGGTGAGGTGTCGGGGAGGCAGGGTTGGCAAGGTGCAGGATCGCTTGGACTGCGCAGCGCGGTGCCGGATGGCACGGTAGTACTCACTCAGCCACAAATGGATGCAAAGTCTCTGGTAAAACAAACGTCTGGATGGACGGGTCCCGCAGCCGGCTGCTGTGGTTTCTCCCGGACGGGTGGTGGTGGCTGCCTTTCCCTGCACCTTTTGTGTATGTTCGGTCCCGATGGCTTCCCACCGGTAACCCGCTCCCCAGCCTTGTGAACTCTAGCTGTGGCGGTAGCTGTATTTCCCTTTTGCTGGTTGGACGGTTGCCTTCAATCGGGTCTTGGCTGTTAGGAAACCCCTAGGGTTCCGGTCACTAACGGATTTGACCTGTTTAACGGCGACTCCAAGCCTGGTCGGGGTCCGCAGGCCCTGCCGGTTTGTGCTGGCTTCACTTCGCTCTGTCCCCGATCCTACGGTTCCGCGTTGATCTGCCTCTCCTGCAGACGGCCACCACCGTCTGCCAACCTTGCTCTCGGTGCCCGGGCCACGTACCCGGACACAGTCTGTTTGCTCCTCTACTACTACTTCCCTAACTGCACTCGAGCTCTGCCCGAGCTGAACTAACTTCCTTTTCCGCCTCCAGGACTGTGAACTCCTCAGTGGGTGGGGCCAACCGCCTGGCTCCACCCCACCTGGTGTGGACATCAGCCCCTGGAGGGGGGCAACAAGGATTTGTGTCTGACTGATGTGCCTATCTCGGGGTGGGGGTGTCGTGTTGTAGTCCCTGTGACGACCTGGCTAGTCCAGGGCGCCACATTCCCCCTTGGTTAAATGCAGACCGTCCGCGGGCTGCCCGTCCATCACCGGTTTTATTTTTCAACTGTAAAAGGTAGAAAACATGAAAACATTCAACAAAAGCATATTTATGAATCTTCCTATAACGGTCGGCTTCCGCTCTCCCACCCAAACAACCTGGCCCTGATGCTGCCCCTAAGAAGTGGGCAGCACCCATTGACCCCAGTCCAGATCCAGGCTGCCCGAGCGGGAACGGGTACGGTGTCTCGCAGCCGACTGTCACTTCAGGGGACCCCACGTCCATGGGGGACCCCTGACCCCCGGAGGATCGCCACCGGTTACGGTAGTGGCGGGCCTAGGCCATCCCTTTCCTCCAGGCCCATCCTCTAAATCAACCTCTCCGGAGGCGGCAACAGAATTATGCCTAACATATTTACATTTCCACTAGTTCGTGGGTGCCCTGCTAGTTCTCAGGCATGTCCATAAGCAGTTTCTTATGCAACGGTACAAAGGGTCCCTACGGGGACTACTTGCCGGCATCGGCCGGATCAATCACAGTTGACAATCAGGTAAAACTTCGGTCCGATTACTTTTCATTCAACAGGTTAACGGTACTGGTGGTCCCAACGGGGACAACGGTGCAACGGAGGAACCGCTGACCTACTTCAGATCTACACCGCAGGCTGGAGAAGGGGACTGGGCCAGCTCTTGGGCCTCCTGGCCTCCTCTCGCACGGGACAGATCACCGGAGCTGGAATGGGACTAGGCACGGTCGCTTCTGGTGCCACTGGTACGTCCTCGCCGACGGGCGATGCCTTCGGGAGCTTCCAGGGAAGCGGCTCGGGGCAGCTGCGGGCTTCAGCTGCAGGCTGGTCCGCTCGGGCGGACGGGCAGGGTTCCGCTACCGGTATTAGGGGTAGCGGGCCTAGTGGCGGGGCGGCAGCAGCCAAATGGGTAGCGGGGGAGGCAGCAGGGCGAGCGGGCGCAGACCGCGCCCCTCAGCCGCGACGACCGATCCTGTAGGAACACAGGGGCATGGGTCGCTTACCCGCTCTTCCAAGTCTTCCTCCACCTCGCGTCTCCGTATGGCCGCCACCACGTCCGCCATGTCGGCCTCCCACTCCTCCAGGAGGAGCTGCATTCGGACCTGCAGGCGGCTGCTCAGCTGAACGGTCCGGACCTCCACCCACGCTGCGGTACCAGGCGCGGGCGCGGGGACTGCGGTGTTACCGGACGGACGGTGCATACTGGCAGCGGTATCTTCCAGGAACCAAATGGCGGCAGAGTCCTTGCGTCCCTGCCTTTATGGCCTCGGTCTACATGCGGCCAGACGCCATCCGTCCCCCTTGGTCTTTTCTCAGCACCTCCTCTTCAGGGGCGGGGCTTTGGCTTTCGCGCCTCCACTGCTCGAGAAGACGCTTGAGTGGGAAAATCTTCGCGCCCAAGATGGCGGATTCTGAAATTTTTCGGCCGGACACCGCCGGCGGGACACAAGGCGCACTTCTACCAGCCGGTAGAATGGTAAGATCCTGTTCGTGACGCCAGGTTTACCACGGGCGGCGGGCGCTGCGCTCACCACGCTCGGGTCCAGTGCTGCTGCTGCTCGGCTCGAGCGGTGGGCCGGATCCGGGGACTCGAGCAGCGCTCCTCACCCGTGAGTGAAAGGGGGGTATTTCGGTTGGGGGATTTGGTCCGTGACGCCACCCACGGGTTGTGGTGAGGTTGGGCACCACCGCTGCTATTGACGGGGATCCCGGGAGCGATGGTAGGGAGCAGCTGGGATGTTTCTCTCCCCTCCATGGCTAGGGGGTTGGTGGTCCCGGGGCCCGGTGAGGTGTCGGGGAGGCAGGGTTGGCAAGGTGCAGGGTCGCTTGGACTGCGCAGCGCGGTGCCGGATGGCACGGTAGTACTCACTCAGCCACAAATAGATGCAAAGTCTCTGGTAAAACAAACGGCTGGATGGACGGGTCCCGCAGCTGGCTGCTGTGGTTTCTCCCGGACGGGTGGTGGTGGCTGCCTTTCCCTGCACCTTTTGTGTATGTTCGGTCCCGATGGATTCCCACCGGTAACCCGCTCCCCAGCGTGTATATGTGCCGGAGAAGCCCTTTTGCCCGCAGGCTCTGGCCCTGGGAACTCTAGCTGTGGCGGTAGCTGTATTTCCCTTTTGCTGGTTGGACGGTTGCCTTCATTCGGGTCTTGGCTGTTAGGAAACCCCTAGGGTTCCGTTCACTAACGGATTTGACCTGTTTAACGGCGACTCCAAGGTCAAGGACTCCTGGTCGGGGTCCGCAGGCCCTGCCGGTTTGTGCTGGCTTCACTTCGCTCCCCAGTTCGGTACCGGTGGGCCACTGCCCGTCCCCGGTCCTACGGTTCCGCGTTGATCTGCCTCTCCTGCAGACGGCCACCACCGTCTGCCAACCTTGCTCTCGGTGCCTGGGCTACATACCCGGACACAGTCAGTTTGCTCCTTTACTACCACTTCCCTAACTGCACTCGAGCTCTGCCCGAGCTGAACTAACTTCCTTTCCCGCCTCCAGGACTGTGAACTCCTCAGTGCGTGGGGCCAACCACCTGGCTCCACCCCACCTGGTGTGGACATCAGCCCCTGGAGGGGGGCAACAAGGATTTGTGTCTGACTGATGTGCCTATCTCGGGGTGGGGGTGTCGTGTTGTAGTCCCTGTGACGACCTGGCTAGTCCAGGGCGCCACAGTTGTCCTTCTGCAACACTGTTCTTAAGATTGTCAGGCTCTGTATGGGGGTCTGAAGAAGGTGGTAAAATAAGTAGAACCAGATATACCTGGTAGTCACTCATATTCTCTGAGTCTACATAGGATTCATTTTTCTGATCTGGGCAAGTACTTTAAAGAGTCCTCCTAAATTGTTATCCCCATCTTATAAAGCGATGGGTTATTGCTGGGATGTCATCATTCTATGATCAATAGGATCTGACCTCTGGGGACACTAAAAAGCTGGAGAATGAAGGGGATACAACACTAATTGTGCTTCCAACTCCACAGCGTCTTACCCGCACCGCGGTTGGTCAGGCCATCGTTATAGGCAAAAACAATGAAGGGGTCACAGCTCTGAATCAGCCCTTTATTCTCAGGCTTGCTGGAGGTCCTGCCAATCATAATCATTTTACAGAGTTTTTTTTCCAATATTTTTCCAGGCAAAACTGCTTCAAAAAGTGCTATGTTTTTTGGTAAGTTTTTGATGGACTCTTTCTTTTCTTGGAGAGATTTTGAGCAGATTTCATCAGGATTCTCTTCAAAGAAATAACTCGCCCTTTTTATTTTCAAAACCTCTTCAGGAAAAAAATAAACCCTCATATGATCAGCAAATTGCATTTTCTCATAGAAATTCATGGGCAGAGTTTTCTTTGTGTTTTGAACAGGATTTTGGAGTGGTCAAGCTGAAAAACAGTTAAAAAAAGCTCTGCGTGAAAGTCTTCAATTTGTAGAGTTTAGTTTTTGTCCTGATCGGTTGATATGTTTTATGAGCTTAACCAAATATTTCCTCTAATTTCAGGGTAAACAAGGTTACTCGATTTTCCAAGACCCAATTTTGGTCATGGCCCATCGGGGGTTCACTGTCTCTGGTGAGTCTGCATGCTTATCCATCTGTGTGACCAAAAAGTGGAAACATATGTTTTTAAGTGCCCTTGCTGCCCCCAGATATTGCTGAATTAGCGACATAGAAGAGGAACGTGTGCCATTTTTGGCTCCTTGACCACACCGTGGTCAGACTTCACCTTTGTTGCTTTGTCTTTGCATCAGACAGATCTGCTGTCTCATCTCTTCTTTCTGCAGCGTGATGGTGAAGGAGTGTTCTTGGCTTCAGGTGTCAGTTACCGTATGATCACACTGCATGAAAACAAGTCTGACTCATGATCACGATCCAGGGGAGGACTGTCTGGCGGCCTTGTTTTTGTGTAATTCTTGGCTTCATTACATGCTTCTAAACTAATGCAATGATGCAATGAATTCAGACTATACTTTTTGTACTTTGTGGCTAATGTATTCCATGTGTTCGATAAAATCGTCTCTGGAAAAAAAATTACATCTAACTAAGGCCTCATTCAGACTTCCGATTTTTTCCACTTACATGTTCTGTGTTATTCATGAATGGTTTCAGGTTCTTTTTGCATGTCCATATGAAAAAAAAATCACAGAGATGTCTGTTCTTGATCCAATTCCTTGATCAAGATCACCTTAAACAAATCTATCGGTCCATGAAAATCATGGACATAACACAGATTCCGATTTATAATTGTTAAGGGTAGGAAAAGCTTGGGTATGTGTTAAATACCGCAACTGAACCAGCCGGTGCCTGTACAAACTAGAGGTTCAGGCCATGCAGTCCTTAGTGGTTCCTGCGTGGACTAGCATGCCCCTAACCTCATGCTAAATGGTGACAACTCTGGCCTATGCTGCCTGAATGGTTATCGAGTGCTTCACGTTTCTCTTATGCACTGGTCACACTAGGTACGGGGAAGTACCAAGCGAACAGTGAAAGGGAAGGGAAAAGCTGTATATAGGTAAGAGGAAGATGATGACTCCTGACAACCTTACCACTGGGCCCTGGGGTCCCTCACCACCATAGATAGGTTCCGTACCTATGCGCCGAGCCGGATACCTGACCATACATATCCCTAGTGCTGGGCTCTAAATAAGGAATGGATGGGATGAGCTCTTTGTCAACCCCACTAAACACTAGAGAAGACACAAGGAGGACACACAGAGAAAAGTGTATGAACTACTTATCCTCAGATGACTCAGAAGTTCAGCAAACTAACAGCAACGATACCACAAAGAACTATAAGCCACCTGCTTGTAACCAGAGCTTGAATGAGCTGAATAATATCACCTTCACAAGTCCAGGAAAGAAAGGAGTATTTAAGCACAAGGGGAATACTGATAATCATCAGCTGGGTGAAAGGAGAGCTTTGCCTGGTCCTAAAGGGAAATAGATGAAAATATATCAGGAAAGCCTCCTAATACAATGAATAATAATAGCAGAAACAACAGAAATTCAGGAAGCATTTTACACAGCCAAATACTGTGACCTTCTATCGCCATAAACCATATTACTGTCAGTCATCTGTCACACACCCATGACAACTGGAGGGCAGAACAGAGTGCAATATACCTAACGAAAGGAAGGAGGGCTGAGATAGAAAGAGTTCCTAGAGTGAATAACAACAAACCAGGAAATACAAAAGAATGGATAAGGTAAATACTGCAAAAGAGTATGCCCCCTACTTCCTACTAAGAAACAAAAAATAGGTTACAACATAAACAGCAGAGAAATAAACCCTTAGCTGGTCTTTTACTGACTGGCATAAAACAGTGGCAGAATAGCTGTACATCCAAATGAAGATATCACCAACAGGAAACACCAGCAAGGGGGATATATATATATATATATATATATATATATATATATATATATATATATATATATACATATACATATATATATATATATATATTATATATATATATATATATATACACACCGCACCCAAAAAGTGACTGGACAGACAAATAAGTAAATGAAAACACCTGTCAACCAAAGAGACCAATGCAAGGATAACAGATAATAAACACCCAAAGAGAAGGTGTATCTGCTGTGACTCAGTGGTCAGACAAGCCACAAAGCTCAGCTTCAACCCCAATGTAAAACAGTTTATTTTATTTCTTCAGCATATGAGAAAATCACTGATAGAAAAAATGGACATACTAAAAGACAGTGATGAAAATCCGATCCAAAACACTGTTGTAAATAAGTCTTTTTATGTATATGAAAAAATACACTTTGGAACGAGGCCTGAGGTTGAGGTCAAGAAAGTTAAAGAGGTTGTCTGAGGTTCATAATTTGGTGAAATTGCAAACTGCTTGTAAAAAATAACCAACTATGCATTTTACCCCTTATTAAAAATGTGTTGAGTTTTCAAGAACCAAGAGATTTCTAATTTTACAGTAGCCAGCTAGAGCTAGGAATCTTCAGGAGCACATCAGCCCGGGCAAAGCAGAAAGCCAGGGATGGAAGTGGTGCACGCCTGAAGATAGAACATGGGAAAACTGCTTTAAGTATCAGTATTTGATGACAATTAGCTTAGTTTTCATTTATCAAGTGCAAGTGTGGCACCCCTGAGGCTTCAGTTGACATAGAGGTACTGGTATTCCATCCTGGGTAAGGAGGAGGTCAATGCCGGTTCATGCAAAAACATAGCACACTCACTTAGCAACACATCACCAAACCTGGTAAGGACGTGATTATACCTGAACCAGACTGGGGAGTGCAGTCAGCTGAGTGGGAACAGAGGTGTCGTGTGGAGAAAGTCGGTCTAAAGTTGGAGAGGAGCAGTGGAGGAGCAAAGACCCGCGGTCTGGAGCTGGTACTGCTTAGTCTGGGCAGATAGAAGGGTCCCAGAGCCCACGTGAATTCCTAAACTATCCCATGGCCTTGTCCCACATATCATCAATGAGTGGAGGAACACTGTCGCAATTCGGGGACTGGTCCCTAGGCTAAAGAAGATTAAACCCACGGGCTCCCTAGTGAAACCAGGGGAGCCAGCACGATCTGAAAATGGCATGCATCATATAAAAAGTGCAAATTCACAGATTTATTCCAACTGTACTGTAATATAAATGAGATTTTTAGCAAATAATTGATCAATTCTTTGAGCCACCCCTGCCAACGTCACGGCAAATCTCAATAGGGGGGTCCTACACTATATTCTGTATTTCATGTGCCATGCGGCCTCCTAGATAAAGTTAAAAGCAGAACCATAATGGAGCACACATACCTGTAACCTGTATATATAACCGCTTCTATGTTGCAAAAGAGGCAATTGTGGATAGAGGCCAGCCCAGGTGCCAGCATGTGGAGCAAGCTCTACACATACCAGGACTATATCAGAACTGACCCTCCCAGTGCCAGACAGCAACCATTGATAAAGGCGGACCAGTTCCAAGTATGGTGCTTAATTAGCAATGCAGAAAAAAAGAGGATGTCCAGCTCTTCAGGCAAAGAATCACGTCTTTATTTCATCATGCAGACACAGAGAATGACATGACCAGCACTACGCGTTTCAGGTGAAAACACTCACCCTTAATCATGTCTGCATGATGAAATAAAGACGTGATTCTTTGCCTGAAGAGCTGGACATCCTCTTTTTTTCTGCATTTCATTGGGCTGTGGCAGTGCCTATCCGTGCTCCAGGACGGAATCGGGATTGAGCCATATACGGTGAGCTGATTCATACAAATTGCTTAATTAGCAATGCCTGTGGAAAGGGTGAGGCAACTGAATGTGAACAGCTACCAACAGGAGGAATATATTGCAAACCAAGATCAGGCGTGCATAGTAGTGATGTGTCGGTCGCAAACGATCCGACACAAAGATCTGGCTCCCTGCTGTCAATGACAGGAGTCGGATCACCAGTGTGAGCCGCTAAAATATCTAAACGACTCTTTTCGCCGTCAAAACCCCGCCCACCCGCGGCTAAACTCCGCCTACTCAGAAATCTAATTGGGCGCTTGTAAGAGGGCAGGGCTTAGCCGTGGGTGGGCGGGGCTTTTTTCGGCGTTACTATAATCTTAAATATGTGTTCACCTGCGGTGAACCCCCTATTGAGATTTGCCGTGACGTTGGCAGGGGTGGCTCAAAGAATTGATCAATTATTTGCTAAAAATCTCATTATTTTTTTTATTATAGTACAGTTGGAATAAATCTGTGAATTTGCTCTTTTTATATGATGCATGCCAATTTCAGATCGTGCTGGCTCCTTTTTCTCTGTTATGACTGTAGTTATGCTACAATTTCTGGTGACTGACCATCACCATACCATGCATGCCTGATTTTGGTTTGCAATGTATTGCTCCTGTTGGTAGCTGTTCACATTCAGTTGCCTCACCCCTTTCCACAGGCAATGCTAATTAAGCACCGTACTTGGATCTGGTCCGCCTTTATCAATGGTTGCTGTGTGGCACTGGGAGGGTCAGTTCTGATATAGTCCTGGTAGGTGTAGAGCTTGCTCCACATACTGGGACCTGGGCTGGCCTCTATCCATAATCGCCTCTTTTGCAACATGGAAGCGGCTATATACAGGTTACAGGTATGTGTGCTCCATTATGGTTCTGCTTTTAACTTTATCTAGAAGGCCGCATGGCACATGAAATACATAATATAGGTTAGGACCCCCCTATTAAGATTTGCCGTGACGTTGGCAGGGGTGGCTCAAAGAATTGATCAATTATTTGCTAAAAATCTCATTTTTATTTTTTTCTTAATATAGTACAGTTGGAATAAATCTGTTTGGATTATTTGTACATTAGAATATTGTTTGTTCTGTGATTTTGTTTCTTCCCATTATATCTGCAGTTCACTTTAAAGTGTCTGGCAGAAGAGTACCTGATATAGTGGGGGAAGACACAGTGGCCTTAGTATTTTTTCCTATCAGAAGTTTGGTATTTTTTGTAGGTGTTTTTGCTGGCTGCAATCAATTATCTCTCCTGTCCTGTCGTATCTAGTAAGTCGGGCCTCACCTTTGCTAATCTATATTTTCTGTGTATTGTGTTTTCTTACATCACCGTTGTTGCTTGTTGGGGGCTTGCTATTTCTTTGGGGACTGCTCCGAGGCAAGTTAGGATTCCTCATTGCTATCTTTGAGGTGTAGCAAGTTTCTCCGGCAGTGACGAGATGTCTAGGTGTGTTAGGAACATCCTACTGCTACTTCTAGTGTTGTCTGATAGATAGTGGATTGCGGTCAGCTTAGTTTCCAACTACTCTTGTGGTTTTGTTTTTTCCTGATTAATGGGATATTTTGTTATTGTCCATGGTTACCAGATCATAACAAAACACCTATTGACTGCACCCCTGAGTCGCTCCATTATTCGCCCGCACCCGACATCATAGACTACTACTACCTCCCCTCATCCACCCTGGGGCCCAGCTCTACCTGTGGAGAGCTACACCATCTAAGCTGCATCACCATCAGGCCCAGAGGTCCCTATCTCACAGTTGCGGCACCAAACTGTCCACATACTACAGGTGGCATCATGAATAACTCCCATCATCCCCTACATTTTTATTAAATGACACCGCCGGGGTCACGGAACTGGGCTAGGCCACTGTGGTGTGCCAGCAGCAGAACTGGAATCGAGCCTGATAACGAGTCTCCCCAGGCCCCGGTGGGCGCGTCACAAGCAGTAGTCAGTGTGCTCCACCTGATCTTCATTTAATAACTGACAATTTCCTCAGACGGTACACAACAAGAAGTCCAAGCAATATCTCTATAGGCCTGTATAGCATCCCATTATTTGTTGGAATCACCACATACAGGAAATAAATAACCCCACCTGACCAAGCATAGTTATTCAGACATTGAGTCACGTATGCCTCCCATCAGTCCCTTATAATTCGTGTAAACAGCGGCAGCTTCCTTGGATCAAAAGATAGGATTTGTCCATTAAAAATAAATGTCACATTCAGAGAAGTCTCTATGCTGATCCCTACGACTGTAGAGGTTTAAAAACACAGAAGGGGCAAGAAAACTGGTGATGGGTATAGTGTAAAGGGCACATGCACAATAGAAAGCAGTTGGCCTAAATGATGGTTCGGTTGGTCGTTGAGCCAGCAGCTATCTCTTTCGACTTCTCCATACACAGGAGCACTCGCTTGGCTGAGCGGTCTTGCGTTCTCTATAAATTTCTGCCCGACTTCTCTGGCAGCTGCTTATCATGCAAATGATCAGCAGTACGAAATTTAACATGGTGGATCCTTATCTTCCCCGACATCATCTATCGGGAGAGAGTCAGGAGACCCGCATACAAATTAGACTGTCAGCTGAGCCCGTGATGTTGGCAGGTACAGCTTACATTAGTCTAATCTATGGGGACCTTAAAGGGGTTGTCTAGGGTTGGGGTGCATCTCCTGATCATGGGCACGTACCTTCCCTAAGGGATTTTCAGATATGCTACAACAGTGCATTGATTTTAAGTGCAGTACTTAAAGAGTAAAGCTTCAAGGCCACATTGAGTATTTGGTGAGGTTTTTTATCTCAGTATTTGTAAGGCCAAGTGCACACGTTGAGTATTTGGCGAGTTTTTACCTCAGTACCTGTAAGGCCACATGCACACGTTGAGTATTTGGTGAGTTTTTACCTCAGTATCTATAAGGCCACATGCACACATTGAGTATTTTGTTAGTTTTCTACCTCAGTATCTGTAAGGCCACGTGCACACGTTATGTATTTGGTGAGGTTTTTTTTTACCTCAGTATCTATAAGGCCACATGCACACATTGAGTATGTTGTTAGTTTTCTATCTCAGTATCTGTAAGGCCACGTGCACACGTTGAGTATTTTGTTAGTTTTCTACCTCAGTATCTGTAAGGCCACATGCACACGTTGAGTATTTGGTCAGTATTTTTCCTCAGTATTTGTAAGCCAAAACTGCAAATGCAGAAGTGGTGACGTGTTTCTATTATACATTTCCTCTGATTGTTCCAATCCTGATTTTAGCTTAGAAATACTGGTGTGAAATACTGTATGTGTGAACGTGGCCTAATGCGGGTGTCACACGGGACGATCTATCGTGCGATCGCACGAGCGATCGTACCCACCCCCATCGTTTGTGCGTCACGGGCAATTAGTTGCCCGTGGCGCACAAATTCAAACCGCCGTCACACGTACTTACCTGCTGAGCGATGTAGCTGTGGGCGGCGAACATCCACTTCCTGAAGGGGGTGGGATCTTCGGCGTCACAGCGACGTCACACATCGGCCGGCCAATAGAAGCGGAGGGGAGGAGATGAGCAGGACATAAACATCCCGCCCACCTCCTTCATTCCGCATAGCCGGCGGGAGCCGCGGGACGCAGGTAAGCCGTGTTCATCGTTCCCTGGGTGTCACACGGAGCTATGTGTGCTGCCCCGGGTACGATGAACAACCGGAACAAAGAAAAATAAACGACTTTTTAAAAATAAACGATGTGTCAACGATACACGATTTGCGAACGTTCTCCGTCACTCGTAGGTGTCACACGGGACGACGTCGTAAACGATGACGGATGTGCATCACGAAAACCGTGACCCCAACGACATATCGCATGATAGATCGTCTCGTGTGACGCTCGCATAAGATTGACATTGAATCTCTGTGAAGTAGAGGAGTAGATTACCAGCAGGCACTGTAAGGTATCAACCCATTGTTGTTGTACAGAACACCCTTCTACCTAAAGCACCAAGCATTCAATACTTAGACACCCCGTAAATTTGGAACTAATCGCACCCACGCTGCATGTGACAACGTCACCACTTTGCCAGAAGAGGCTAACATACGCAATCTATACTTGTCTTCCTTAGTTATATGAAGTTAGCCTGTAATATCAGTGGTGATTTCCCTTCATTGTTAATCGGTAGCGTCTAGCCAAGCCGCAGAGATCCAGTAGTGCGATAGAAATTACAGTATAATAGGAAAAACATGAGTTGTGCTTTCCTGGAAAATGGGTAAAGTCCTCATATCTGTAATTAAACTTCTCCTATCTACTAGTCAAACACTGGCGAGCTGTAAAAATGAGTGTAGCAGTCGCTCAATATTAACTTTTCTACCGTCACAGAGAACATTTTATCTTCTAGATACCAGCAGTCCAAGAAGAACTCAGCGACTTCTGCGGGTTTATGGCTTCTATAATAACACTGCCAGTGTAAAAGGCGCCATTATATGTAATCAAAGACTGTTCTTCTCACGTCGCTGAAGAAAAATCATTTTTCTATATTACCAAATGGATGGTCACTGGATCATCATACGTATTTGAGTGTATAGGACTTATTATTACTCAAAAGTAAGGGAGTTAATAGGAGTTGCACCCCATTTAATAGCCTCTAATCTGCTGGGAAGCCTTTTCTCAGGATTATGGAGTGTGAAAAGGGGTTACTGTATATAAATTTGACATTGCTGCATCGGAAGTAATGGCACCCTGCCCACCAGTCACCTGAATCACTTTGATTTTTATATGTACAGCATGTGACTACTGAGGACAGTGATTGTGTGCAGCGGTCAGTTGTCTTATAGACTGGACATCATCACTTCTCAAACTGATAAGGACCACCAAAGCCTCGGCACTGGAGCAATGGCTAGTTATAATTTATTTATTCTATACACCCTTTAAAGCGAAAAGTGTCAGCAGGTTTTTGCTACCTCATCTGAGAGGAGCAGCATGTTGGCAAAGAGGCCCTGAGTTCAATGATGTATCACTTATATTGCTGTGTGCAGCTGTTCTGACACAGTGAAAGATTTCAGATTTTTTATGTAGCAGATCTCCGGGAGCTGCGCCTGCCCACTCCAGGCTTTCAGTGTACATTTCCATAGACAGAAGCTGCTAATCATAGAAGGGGGCGGATTCGGACTAGAGCTCAGCTGAGACCCACTAATGATAAAGATAAGAGGCGTAAGCTAACATTGCAGGTAAACTAAAAAAGACTGTGAGATAATAGAGGCAGGGCTACAGACTCTAATTTAAGTATTGCGGAATTTAAAGTCACAGCTCAGCTTATGATCATCCAATGCCTTTTAAGGCCAGCTCAGGTAGCTGTGCTCTGCCTGCTTATTCAGGTATAGCCATACATCCAACTTGGCACTACTAGAGCCAGATGCCTGATTATTTACTTAGAAGCTGCTCTTGGACCATATCATCTAGCTCTACTACCATTTTATCTCTGTTGTTCCTGGTGCTGTCTGCACCCTCGACTCTGCTACATTAAAGTGCACCAATCACCAGGATTTTCCTATATAACTTAAAGCCAGTGCTATACTGGCACTATCATGCTGATTCTATACATACCTTTAGTTGTCAGCTAGGATGTATAGGTTTTGAAACACAAACTAGTAAATTTTGTAAAATGAGCAGCTTTTTGAATGGCAGCAGCTACCGATCAGCTGAAAGCTGGGAGGGTATTCATAGTGATTCCCGCCCCCTGCCTGTCCATCCTCCCCCTGTTATTTATGCTAATTCTATTATAGAATCGTTTTACTAACTGACTAGAAGGACCTGTGCTAATGTCATACCCATGTGACCAGAAGGGGCGGGGACTCAGTCAACATAGCTGATACCAGGAAGCAACATTATTTTTCTGTTGGCTGAGGTCCCTCCCCATCTTATCTCATGAGTATGACATCAGCACAGGTCCTTCTAGTCATTTAGTAAAACGATTCTATAATAGAATTAGCATAAGTAACAAGGGAAGGACGGACAGTCAGGGGGACGGGAATCACTATGAATACCACCCCAGTTAATTAATATCTGATCGACAGCTGCTGTCATTCAAAAAGCTGCTCATTTTACAAACATTACTTGCTTGTTTTTCAAAACCTATCTATCCTAGCTGACAACTAAAAGTATGTATAGAATCGGCATGATAGCGCCAGTATAGCACTGGCTTTAGGTTATATATGAAATCCTGGTGATTGGTGCGCTTTAACGTATTTGACAACCTACTCATCCCTGCTATTCCAAGATACTGATTGTCCCAGCTTTGCTGCATTAGCTTAATTGTCTCTGCTGATTCAAGGTGCTCTTTGCGCACTTTCTGAATACTCATCTCAGCTGATTCAAGGTGCTGTCTGCACTCTCGGCTTTGCTGCATCTTGCACTTACTGTTCTGCACATCCAGCTCTACTGCTCCGTACCATGTGCTGTCTGGGTAGTCCAGCTCTACTGCATCCACGCCTCTGGTCTGTGCTGCTCACCTTGACCTATGGCTTAGCAAATCCACCTCAGCAGGTGAACCCATAATAAACTACAGCTCCGAAAAAAATGTGTTAATGTCAAAAATAGTGATAAATTGAGAAATTATTGAGTGTGATTCCTTACCATAATATTTAAAGCATTAAAATGAACTGAGGAATAACTTCTTGTTAGACGTTTATTGCAAAACAGTAATAAAAGTTGTATTTACTAAGCTGCCAAACTACTAAGTACTTAGATAATAAATACTGAGGCTGCGAGATGATAACCCGAATAGTAAAGTCTGCTGGGAAGATAAGTTTTCAAGGTGATTCTGACCTGTGATCTCAAGGTAAATGTGATTGTGACCTGTGATCAATGACATCACCTTGGGCCCTCAGCTGGCTCGAAACTCACCTTGCCTAGTGAGTAGGCCGACGAGTTCACTAAACTCGCCACTGCAATACAGAAATACAAGGGACGAAAAACATAGGAAATACCGCAACACAAAAGGATAAAGTCCGGCTTCTGGAAGACTTTAACTCAGCTCCTTCCACCAAGGGGGCCAGTATACAAATAGCTTTTGTATCAACAGCAGGGATTGCTGGGTAACACCTCTATTTAAACTTGACGGGCGTGACTACAAAGTAATGGCAGCTGAAACACTCGGCTTCAGACTGCTGGAGAAGCTGCCAGCAGCAAAACTGACATTAACCATTTAGGTACTAAAGGAAACAAAAGGGGGTGGGATGTTCGGCGTCATTTATATGCAGAGTCCCAGAGAGAGATAAGGGGCTCCAGTCCTCAAGCTGCCACTAGTCTCCAATAACAGGGAGGCGACCGTGACAACGACATACCAAAAGTCTTCCTCATCCATCATGGACCTGCTTTACGCCATCTCGCTCTTCTTCTTCTCTGACTTTCTTTCACAAAATGGTGTTGTTCTGCTCACGCCTTGGCAGCCAGTTGAACGGCTCCGCCTCAGTAAGCGTAGACTCTTCTGGCTATACATACACATTATATATATATATATATATATATATATATATATATATATATATATATATTACAATCCCCGATCTAATAAACCAAATAGTACTTTAGCAGCAATAAAAGCCTACCATACAACAATTATAGTGATAATATACATCACCCCAGGTGAGACAAAAATAGCTCTAAAAGGGAACCAACCATCAGGATTTTCATATATAAAGTAAAGCCAGTACTATCCTGGCACTGGGATGCTGAATGTAAGCATAGCGTTTGTTCAGAGAGATTGGATGTTTTATTTCAGAAATATGAGCAAGTAAAGTTCCACCAATGCACTGCTATTTGATTGACAGGTGCAACAGGAAGGGAATATGTGCGTAGGTTCTTGCGATCTATTCCCACCCCTGCTTGCCTACCTGGCCTTCCTCCCCCCGTCGCCATCAAAGATGTTAATTCTGGCACAGGCAGACACAGAGACGAGAATAGATAGCAAGACCCGACCAACATATGCCCTTCCTGTTGCACCTGTCAATCAAATAGCAGTGCATTGCTGGAACTTTTTTGCACATATTCCTGAAATAAAACATCCAATCTCTGAACAAAAGTTATGCTTACATTCAGCATCGTAGTGTCAGTATAGTACTGGCTTTACTTAAGATGTAATATATGAAACTGGGGTGGGGGTGTATGTAAGGCAAATGACTTCCCTTTGAGATATGGCCTCCATGCGTTTCCCTTCCCAAAGTTCATCAGGAGGCCTGGAATAGATGAAAAAGTAGTGTAGGAAGGATATCCTGTCACAACTGCTAGGGTGTATATAGGGGGCACTATCTATGTACGCATGTTTCCTCTTTTATTATATTAGTCTGGTAGTACTGCTACATGAGGGTTTTTTTTTCTCTTGTGAACCCGATTCTACGCCTTAAACATTACATTACCAACAATACATTACTATGCACTACACCATATTATACCTTACATTATGCATTACCAACATCACCTATATTACTATACATTACACAAGAAGATATACAGTAACATTTCTCATGGCACATTACTAGTGATGAGTGAGCGTCCTCGCCACTGCTCGATACTCGATCATCGGTGTGCTCCAGATGCTCATTATGCTCTTCCCGATTGCACTGGTGCAGTGGCATTCGGAGTAATATTTTTGGGTGTTGATATGAGCTGTGAATTGTCAGCTGGCATCAAGTCGAGGGGGGTTAGTAATGAGGAAGTATCTATCAGACACCCCCCCATTACTAACCCATTAATAATAATAATAATAATAATAATAATAATAATAATAATAATAATACAAATATTCACACAGGAAAAAATTGTTTAGTGTGCAACAAAAATAAAGTTTGAAAAGCCCGCTCACCCTCCCGCAAAAGTATTCTGCTTATG
>NC_134355.1:620465224-620480224 GCF_048569485.1 Anomaloglossus baeobatrachus
TTTTGCTCCTTGTCTCTCGCTCGCGCGCTGGCTAATTCTCAGGGTGCTCCCTTTGATCCTCCAGCTGCTGCGCAAACTACAACCCTCAGCATGCCCTGACAACCTGCAGAGGCTGTTAATTGTTGTCAGTTCACAGCAGGTGGAGAACTACAAGCTGCAGAGCGCCTCTCCGATATTACAGCTGTGATGCAGAGCACTCTCCGGTCCTGTATGAGCAGTGATGTGTGTTTTGTAGGGCGGTGCGGCGGGGGCAGGTGTGTGCTGGTCCATGCTGTGCTCTGAGCTGGTGTGATCAACCGCCTCCAGCCGGGGAGCACAGTCTGGGATGTGAGTCGCTTACAGTTAGCAGCGCCAGGGTGATGCAGGTTATATGAGGACGTGGGGAAATGCAGGACTCTCATACGGATCAGGCAGCACTGAGCGGTGAGCGCTGGCCTCTTTACTACCACCGATGTATGGAATAATTACAATGTATGTGACATAGTTTACGTCACATTTTTTGTTTTTTGTCTTTCTGATTTATATTAATGTTATGTAATACAGACACCACGGTGGCTCAGTGGTTAGCACTGTACGGTGGCTCAGTGATTAGCTCAGTGGTTAGCACTGTACAGTGGCTCAGTGATTAGCTCAGTGGTTAGCACTGTACGGTGGCTCAGTGGTTAGCTCAGTGGTTAGCACTGTACGGTGGCTCAGTGGTTAGCTCAGTGGTTAGCACTGTACGATGGCTCAGTGGTTAGCACTGTACGGTGGCTCAGTGATTAGCTCAGTGGTTAGCACTGTACGGTGGCTCAGTGGTTAGCTCAGTGGTTAGCACTGTACAGAAGCTCAATGATTAAAGGGAACCTGTCAGGTGCAATATGCACCCAGAACCACGAGCAGTTCTGGGTGTATATTGCTAATCCCTGCCTGACTGTCCCTACATCTAATAGCATAGATAAAGAGATCTTTAGAAAAAGTATTTGTAAAGATTCTTTATAATATGCTATTGAGGCCAGGAAGTAGTCACAAAGGCCTTACTTCCCTTGGCTAGTCACTCCGGTATGGTTGATCTCACCGCTTTCTGCTGCCACTGCACCCGACGCTGGATTTCGGCTCAGTGGGCATGATCAGAAGTCCCGGACTCCCAGTCATGCGCACTATGAAGCCGGGTGTACGGCTTCAAACTGGTGTGGTATGTATGGCTGGGAGTCCAGGGACGTTCTGATCATGCGCACTGAGCCGAAATCCAGAGGTGAGAGCGACCATGCCTCTGACGCCGCGCATTCATTAGCACACCCACACGGGACCAACTAGCCAAGGGAAGTATCGCCCTTGTGACTAGTCACTGGCCTCATTATCATATTATAAAAGATCTTTAGAAATACTTTTTTCTAAATTTGACATGTTAGAAATGGATAGATAGAAATTGGAGGGAGGGAGGGATAGAGGTGTATAGATAAAAGTTCAGTTTCAGGCAGATTGATCCATACATAGATATGAGACGAATAGAGATATAAAATATTTTAAATACCATTACTAGAACCTATTAAAAGTGTCACTATGAGGATTCTCGCGTCTCTCCTGCTTATTTACATACGCTGACTGTACAGAACATTGAGTGGGTGTTGTCACCCTCCGTGTGGGTGTGTAGTGACCGGGGTGATGTCATGTTATATATATACCATAAGTGATTTAGAGCTCAATGCAAGAGCTCATTTACAGAAATGACCTAATTATACTTGCACATTTACTTTTATGAGGATGAATAGTAACAACTTCAATACCTGCTGCAGTGATATCATCATCCATAGACTTCCAAGAAAATGGCATATAGAGCAGTGCTTAGGCGGCTTTCACACTACGTTTTTTTTAACATCCGTCATGAACGTTTTTTTTTAATGCAAAAATGGATCCAGTGAAAATGCGTTTTTATTTCAATGCATTTGCAATGGACTCGCGTCAACATGCGTTCACCTGCGTATGCGTGCGTTATAGTGAGGATCCAGCGACTTGCAGTTTTTTAACTTTTTTCAAAAACGCTACTTGTAGCGTTTTTGAGCTGCATCCAAATACTGCAAATTGCTGGATCCTGACTAAACAGCACGCAAAAGCATGTGAACACTGGCATGCTGATAGACAGGATCCTGCTTGCTCTACTGAGCATGCCCAGAAACCAACCTGGCATGATCAGTCTCACTCTCCCCCCTCCCTCTGCTCTCCCCCCTCCCTCTGCTCTCCCCCCTCCCTCTGCTCTCCCCCCCTCCCTCTGCTCTCCTCCTGATCTCCCCCTCCCTCTGATCTCCCCCTCCCTCTGATCTCTCTCTCCCCCGCCTGAGAGCAGCAGACGCTCATAACCAACGTAAATATCGGGTAACCAAGCAAAGCACTTCGCTTAGTTACCCAATGTTTACCTTGGTTACATGTGCAGGGAGCAGGCAGCCCGGCTCCTAGCAGCTGCGGACAGTCGTAACCAAGGTAAATATCGGGTATCCAAGCAAAGCACTTCGCTTAGATACCCGATGTTTACCTTGGTTACCAGCATCCGCAGCTGTCAGATGCCGGCTCCCAGTCTATCATGTTCAGTTCCCCTCACTCCCGATCACATGACTTCAATGCCCGCCCATAAACTTCAAGTGACAGGATCCTGCAAAATAACACATGCGTTTGCATGCGTTTTTCTTTGTAAAAACAGGATCCACTTTTACAGCAAAAAAAACGTTCATGACGCATGTTAAAAAAACGTAGTGTGAAAGCAGCCTTACTTGTCCAGTACAAGAACAAGCCATTTACCGCTGTTCCTGACCAGGCATTTTTTTTTTTTCTTCATAAGTTCGATCTAAAGAGCTATTTTTTTTTTTTTTTTATTTACGGGAACAATCCGTTCTGGGAGCGTGCTTGCTAACCAAGTTACTCATCTAGCAAAGCAAAATTTCCCATAGGAGATCATTGCAAGGAGATCAGTGCAGCTTAGACGATTCGTTCCACAACTTGTTCAATGTCCCATTCTTGTCCCCTATTGTGCCATTCCACACACACGCACACGCACACACACACACACACACACACACACACACACACACACACACATTATGCTCACCTTACTCTTCGTTCCCTCGGCGGCCTCCTGGTTTTTGTAGTCTGCAGTTATGTGTATCCAGTAACCATAGCGACCGATGCAGGAGCTTCCGCAGTCAGCACTTCAACAGCAGACGTCAAAGGCATGAGCCGCTTGCCTCTGATTGGCCAGCGCGCTGCCTTTGAGAAGCTGCTGACAGCGGAAGTTCCTGCATCGTTGTGATGGTTACCAGATACACATCCTGTACCGGCGGACTACAAGAACCAGGAGGTAGTCGAGGGAACGGAGGGTAGGTGAGCATAATGTGTGTGTGTTTCTGTAGACTGCAAGAGTGGGTCAGAGTGCTGTGAAAGTAAGGAACCGGAAGTGTGTGCGGTGAGTATCTGCTCGTACAGCAAAGCATTGCTCGTAAACCGAGTTACAGATTTACAGCAAGCTTTGCTCGTATAGTGAAATACTCGCACACCAAATTACTCGTAAACCGAGGTTCCACTGTATATAAATCTCAGTAAGGAAAATTGCCCATCCGTTTTTGTGTAATAATGAATAATAAATATTTTTATATATCGGACACATTTGAGTTGTTTTTGTTTTTTTGGTTTGCTCGTGCGTAGTGAGGAGTAACCCCTAACTGTAAAGTTCGGGGTCCGTAGTGGACACCTAGTCTCTGTGCAGGGACCCCAAAGACGGACTTATCAGACTGTTTGGGTTCAGGCACCCGGATAAAGATTTGAAAAAAAAAGGTCAAAGGAAGCAAAATAGAGATTAAGACCGGAAAATTATATGTACCGTATCTCCACGCGGCTGTCTCGCTGCTTCCTTATCCGCTCATTAGCTCTCATGCACATTCACTGCTTCTCTGTGATTGGTTACATGCTAGACTGCCAGTGTCTGTGATTGGTTGAGGAGTGTTAAAATAAATAATTTGCAAAAATCGACACAGCATGCCCCCGTATATTGATACGGGCAGCACAGTGGCTCAGTGGTTAGCACTGCAGTCTTGCAGCGCTGGGGTTCTGGGATCTAGTCCCACTAAGGACAACATCTGCAAGGAGTTTGTATGTTCTCCCCGTGTTTGCGTGGGTTTCCTCTGGGTACTCGTGAGCCCCAATGGGGACAGTGTTGCCAATGTATGTAAAATGCTGTGGAATTAATAGCGCTATATAAATGTGTGTGTGTGTGTGTTTGTGTATATATATATATATATATATATATATATATATATATATATATATATATATATATATATATATATATATATACTATATTATTACACCCAGCGCAGATGGCTGCAGCCCCTAGCTGTGTGCTTTATCTTGGCTGTGTATCAAAACACAAGGGACCCCATAGGGTGTTTTTTAAATTAAATGCATTAAATGCAATGATTCCGGCTCTTTATCCGGCTCATCCCAATTGCTCAGGAGCAGTGGCAATCTGGGATTAATGACAGCTGTGATTTGTTAACAAATTACATCAGTTATCAAGACAGAGGTTAGTAATGGGGAGGGGACTTTGAGACCCCTCCATTACTAATCGTGTAAGTAAAAAGAAATAAACACAAAACACAGAGACAAACCCTTTTAGTTAAAAAAAGCCCTTTTTCTCCAATTCTCCAATTTATTAACCTCCAAAACACCTCTGCTTGTCCGATGTAATCCACACGAGGTACCACAACTCTCTCGGTTCTGCTACATCCTGAGGTCACAATGTGCTGTGACATTAGAAAACGTGATCGCTCACTGCAGTGTCGGGGACAAACTGACAGAGCCGCAGTTGTGAGAGATGTGACATCAGTGAGTTCACCTGAGGTCACGGCTGTCGGTTCCCACGATATCCCAGCTGTGACCTCAGGTGAACTGACCTCTGATGAAGTAATGGTTTGTAAAACGACCAAGCGTCCATCTTGATTGTAGGATGCTATCACTCATGTATCCTTGGGTGTGTGTGCTGTAATATATTTAATAATATAATAATCATACCATGTTTTTATGCCATAGGTTGACTTCATGGACATCTGTGAGTCCATACTGGAAAGGAAGCGACATGACAGTGAAAGGTCGTCTTGCAGCACTTTGGAGCAGAATGACTTCGAAGCTGTGGAGGCTTTGGTCTGCATGAGTTCTTGGGGTCAGCGAAGCCAGAAAGGCGAAACGCTGAAGATGCGACCCTTGACTCCAGCCTCCGATTCTTCTGATTTCATCTTACAATGTGAATCCTCTCTATCCATGTCAAGAGATTTCCACTCTTTAGCCACATTGGTAAGAATTTGACAACTAGTGTTGCTCTCCCATGTAACACGAGGTGTCCTCCTACACTCCAAAGCCATACTGATTGGGAATTTAGATTGTGAGCCCCGATGGGGACAGTGATGAACACATCTGTAAAATCCTGTTTAATATGTTGGCACTTTATGAGCAAAGCATGATAAATTGGTTGCTATGGGCAACTAAGGCAGGTTTTACTTTGAGATAGCTTTTATAACTCTGCTCCTTTGACTTTGTTGCCCATAGCAACCATTCACACATTAGATGTAATTTCTTAAACTATTCTGGAAAAATGAAAACAGAGTTCTGATTGGTTGCTCTGTGCAACAATGATAATTTCATTGTCAGATATTTAGGATAAATCAGGCTCAATGGAGATTGATTAAGCTATCTGTGCCAGTTTTACATTTTTACACCAATTTGAGAGGGAAAACCACACATTTTGGTTTGTGACGCACAATCAATCCAAGCCCAATTTTTTTATTTTTTTTTTGGCTTAAAGGGATTGTCCACTACTTGGACAACTCAAGTTCGCTCCCATAAAAATAAATAAGGCTATACAGTGGAACCTTGGTTAACGAGAACAATCCGTTCTGGGACTGTGCTTGTAAACCAAGTTACTCGTTCAGCAAAGCAAGATTTACCATAGGAAATCATTGCAATGCAGACAATTCGTTCCACAACTTGTTAAATGTCCTATCTTGGTCTCCTATTGTGTCATTCCACACACGCACAAACACGCACACATATTATGCTCACCTTACCTTCCGTTCCATCGCCGGTCTCCTGGGACTTGCTGTTCTCCGGTACGGGATGTGTATCGGGTAACCATAACGACGAGGGAGAAACTTCCGCACCCAGAGCGCTGACGTCAAAGGCAGGATGCGCTTGACTCTCTTTGGTCAGCGCGCTGCCTTTGAGTAGTGGTGACAGGGGAACTTCCTGCTTCGTCGCGCTGCCTGCCGATACACAGACTGGAGCGGCGAACTACAAGACTCAGGAGGCCGGCGATGGAACTGAAGGTACACATATTATGCTCACCTTACCTTCCGTTCCATCGCCGGCCTCCTGGGTCCTGTAGTTCGCCGTGAGGATTCCTCCCTCGTCGCAATGCACTGGCGAACTACAAGAACCATGAGGCTGGCGATGGAACGGAAGGTAAGGTGAGCATAATACTGTATGTGTGTGCGTGCATGTGTGTTTGTGTGGACTGCAAGAGCGGGTCAGAGCGCGGTGGATGTGCGGAACCGGAAGTGTGTGCGGTGAGTATTTTGATCGTACAGCAAAGCTTTCTCGTAAACCGAGTTACAAATTTACAGAAAGCTTTGCTTGTTAAGCGAAATTCTCGTTAAGAGGGTTACTCGTTAAGCGAGGTTCCACTGTACTACTCTCCAGTGCGGCCGTGGATCCAGCAATGTCTGAAGCCACGTTTCTAGGGCCCACATAACATTGATATGACACGCGATAAATCGGCATCGGCCTTCTTCTCCCCGCCTTTGGATGTTTGAGCAGGAAGTCGGTGCAGCGCTCACATCCTGTTCACATGTCCGAAGGCGGGGAGACAGACGCCGGGTGCTGATTGTTCGCGGCGCTTGTGTGTCATAATAATGTCACATGGGCCCTGGGAAGGTGGCTTTAGACATCACTAGAATCGCGGCCGCGCCAGAGATGAGTATAGGCTTATTTTTACGGGGGAGCACAGGGTGAATGAGAAGGGGTTTTCAAAGTAGAGGACAACCCCTTTAATCAGACGCTGTGATCCGTATCTTCCTGTTTGCCATCATTAGAGCTGACAGGAGCTACTGTGTAGAGACTCTTTACTATAGTAACCTCCCCGAGGAGATAAAACCACCGGGTATTATATAATTGATCTGTTTGAGGCCCGCGCTCCCTTTTTTTCCACTTTTAGAGCCTGCAGATAAGATCAGCTATAGTCTGGACATCCTAGCCTCGCGTATGACACTAATGCAGTCATTTCTGGCCTGGAAAAGTGTCAGGAGCCAGAAAATCCATGCACCTAGGAAACAGTTACTTATATTGATGACCATGAAAGTTCATACTGATGGCTGCTAAAATGGCTCCAAAAAGTCTAAAATATTTAGTACATCTCAGAATGGTCTCCGACCATGAATAATCCAAGGACCTAAACTAGGCAAGGAATCATAGTGTAATGTTTAAAGGGGTTGTCCAGACATGGCTTTAGCTAGGACATCAATATCAGATTAGTGGGGTCTGACGCTCAGCGCCCCCACAACAATCAGCTGCTATCACTCTGCCAGTGGCTGGATGTACACGGTGAACGGAGCACGGCTCTGTAATTTGTGTAGTGCTCATTGCTGAGATCCTGCTGTTTAGCTCCCATTGACTTCAATAGTATCTGAGAACGACCACCGCAGTCATCAGAGCCGGGCGGTTCATTGTCTACGTCCAGCTGCAGGCGGAGCAGAAAACAGCCGATTGGTGGGGGGCCGTACAGGGCCCAGAATTAAATGTATTATTTTTAACTTTTATTTTTTTTTTTTGTGACATTAGACATCTCGTCACTGTACTTTTTTTTTTTTGTTTTTTTTTTGTTTTTTTTTTTTTGTTTTGCAGCATGAGCTGAATTTTGTTTGTTACCATTTTGCACTGCCCCATTGAGTAACATTGTTTTTTTCACAGACCGAAAATACGTTCTTCGGAACCTACCCTATTAGCAATGGAAATGTCTTTGTAATTTTGGCTGCAATTCACCAGTTCACAAAAATGTGGCTAAATGCTACCATGGCACTTTACCTGACCTATCTCATGTTTTTTTTTCCAGTGCATGACCCCTCCACACAGTCCAGAATTTGCTGAACCATGCACTACACTCCCTCCTGTTTCCCAAGTGACCTATTCCAAACCGGTGACCGTCATGGCCAGCAATTCCCATTGTTTGATGTCATCCTCAACTGTGTCCAAGTCATTTTCTCAAGGGATCCACGGCCTTCAGTCTTCTCAAGAGTTGGCGGTTTCTACCAAGTCACAGCCCTGCAGGGCAATGGTCACAAGCGTCATACGTCACACGGCCGACACGTCTGCCTTTCATCAAGTTCCCCGACCTCTCACAAGGGGAAATACACTGGCTGATGAAAACCTATCTCGTAAGATGTGTGAAGTGAAACATTCCAAGCTCACCAAAGAGACAATTGGCCATGAGGAAAGGTCCCAAAGTTCCTCACCTCTGCACCTTGCTTCACAGACTCGTATGCCCTGTCCAAATTTAGAAAGGGGCAGCTGGAAAGTAGCCCATGCTCCGACGGACAAATCGGCCAAATGTGAAAATGAACACTTCATTGAGACCAACCCCATGGCTTCGGTCCCCGTTCCGAGCCCTCCCGTCCTTTGCCAGATGATTCCAGTTGCTGCACAAGCTGGTGTTCTCTCCGCTTTCATAAAGCCGCCTCCACAAGCAATGTGCAATACCGTCAAGCCAATCCTACCCCAAACCACACCGCTTGCACAGCCAGTCCTTATGGGCACGCCTATGTCTCAGGGGACCGTTATGTTTGTCCTTCCCCAGGCACCTGTTGCACAGCCACCTCCACAATGTCCACAGACTCTAATGACAGTCGGGAGCACAAAGTTACTTCCCCTCGCCCCAGCCCCTGTCTTTATAACATCCGGCCAATGCAGCCCTCCACAAATGGACTTCTCGCGAAGACGCAACTATGTGTGCAACTTCACTGGCTGTAAAAAGACTTATTTCAAAAGTTCACATCTTAAAGCGCACCTTCGAACCCACACAGGTGAGCCACACACTTTCTTTCTGCCTATGCCATAGCTCTTTGGCCCCCAATTCTTTACGGTTGCCTTTCTATACGCCAGTCTTAATGAGGGGCGTGCAGGAATAAGATGCTTTGAATTCATGCCACTTAATGAATTCGGCACATCTCATTAGTTGGGTGCGCCTCACCAGAAGTGTTACTCCAGTCTCGGATTAGAGTAACATTTTTGGCAAAGGAAACGTCATCAATTTTCCTGAATGTGACAAACGGGTGTAACCACACCTCGCCCTGCCTGGACTTCTCCCCAGTTCTGCCTATATTGAAATCGACAAAAGTCACATACATTTTGCACAAATTCTCATTATGTAAAAAATGTGCAACTTTCATAGTGGTTTACACCTCTTTTATGGCGTAAAGACTTTAATGTATTGGTATAGTATGTTCTCTAATCAGCAAGTGTATTTCCCTCTTAGATGTTTGGCAAATAGCCTGGTGGAATTAAGCACAGGGGAACCCCATTGTACTATAAAGTCTCCCACCATATAGGAGAATGGGGTTCCCCTGTCCTTAATCCAGAGAGGGAACCTCCTCCATCAAACAATTATGCAATAACTTTTGGGTTTTTATAGACGCTCAGTAGGGCAGGTTCTTACATAGATCGGAGTATCCCAACCTGAACTTAGGGGTACTTTACACGTTGCGACATCGCTACTGCGATATTGTCCTGGTCAAATCGAAAGTGACGCACATCCGGCGCCGGTAACGACGTCGCAACGTGTAAAGCCTAGATGAGCCGATAAACGATCGAAAAGCGTTGTAAATCGGTGATCTGTGTAGCGTCGGGCATTTTCAAAATGTCGCACCAATAGGAGATACAATGTTGTTCCTCGTTCCTGCGGCAGCACACATCGCTGTATGTGAAGCCGCAGAAGCGAGGAACATCTCCTTACCTGCCTCCACTGCCAATGCGGAAGGAAGGAGGTGGGCGGGATGTTTACGTCCCGCTCATCTCCGCCCCTCCGCTTCTATTGGCCGCCTGCCGTGTGACATCGTTGTGACGCCGCACGACACGCCCCCTTAGGAAGGAGACGGTTCCCCGGCTAGAACAACGTCGCAGGGCAGGTAAGTGCGTGTGAAGCTGCCGTAGCAATAATGTTCGCTACGGCAGCTATCACAAGATATCGCATGTGCGACGGGGCCGGGTAAAATCGCGCTCGGCATCGCTAGAATTGGCTAGCGATGTCGCAGCGTGCAAGTACCCCTTAATCACGTATGTATATGATGCTGTAAGTTCAGATCAGGAGATCCACGATCACTTAGGGCATTGCGGTCCTTACACAGACTAACTTATGGGCAATCTTACTAAGCCAAAAGCACTAGGGAACTGATCCAAATTGCTCCCTTAAGACAATATGTCAGCAGGTTTTTGATACCTCATCTGAGAGAAGCATGATATAGGCAAAGAAATCCTGACTCTAACAATGTATCACTTACAGTTAGGTCCAGAAATATTTGGACAGTGACACAATTTTCGCGAGTTGGGCTCTGCATGCCACCACATTGGATTTGAAATGAAACCTCTACAACAGAATTCAAGTGCAGATTGTAACGTTTAATTTGAAGGTTTGAACAAAAATATCTGATAGAAATTGTAGGAATTGTACACATTTCTTTACAAACACTTCACATTTTAGGAGGTCAAAAGTAATTGGACAAATAAACAAAACCCAAACAAAATATTTTTATTTTCAATATTTTGTTGCGAATCCTTTGGAGGCAATCACTGCCTTAAGTCTGGAACCCATGGACATCACCAAACGCTGGGTTTCCTCCTTCTTAATGCTTTGCCAGGCCTTTACAGCCGCAGCCTTCAGGTCTTGCTTGTTTGTGGGTCTTTCCGTCTTAAGTCTGGATTTGAGCAAGTGAAATGCATGCTCAATTGGGTTAAGATCTGGTGATTGACTTGGCCATTGCAGAATGTTCCACTTTTTTGCACTCATGAACTCCTGGGTAGCTTTGGCTGTATGCTTGGGGTCATTGTCCATCTGTACTATGAAGCGCCGTCCGATCAACTTTGCGGCATTTGGCTGAATCTGGGCTGAAAGTATATCCCGGTACACTTCAGAATTCATCCGGCTACTCTTGTCTGCTGTTATGTCATCAATAAACACAAGTGACCCAGTGCCATTGAAAGCCATGCATGCCCATGCCATCACGTTGCCTCCACGATGTTTTACAGAGGATGTGGTGTGCCTTGGATCATGTGCCGTTCCCTTTCTTCTCCAAACTTTTTTCTTCCCATCATTCTGGTACAGGTTGATCTTTGTCTCATCTGTCCATAGAATACTTTTCCAGAACTGAGCTGGCTTCATGAGGTGTTTTTCAGCAAATTTAACTCTGGCCTGTCTATTTTTGGAATTGATGAATGGTTTGCATCTAGATGTGAACCCTTTGTATTTACTTTCATGGAGTCTTCTCTTTACTGTTGACTTAGAGACAGATACACCTACTTCACTGAGAGTGTTCTGGACTTCAGTTGATGTTGTGAACGGGTTCTTCTTCACCAAAGAAAGTATGCGGCGATCATCCACCACTGTTGTCATCCGTGGACGCCCAGGCCTTTTTGAGTTCCCACGCTCACCAGTCAATTCCTTTTTTCTCAGAATGTACCCGACTGTTGATTTTGCTACTCCAAGCATGTCTGCTATCTCTCTGATGGATTTTTTCTTTTTTTTTCAGCCTCAGGATGTTCTGCTTCACCTCAATTGAGAGTTCCTTAGACCGCATGTTGTCTGGTCACAGCAACAGCTTCCAAATGGAAAACCACACACCTGTAATCAACCCCAGACCTTTTAACTACTTCATTGATTACAGGTTAACGAGGGAGACGCCTTCAGAGTTAATTGCAGCCCTTAAAGTCCCTTGTCCAATTACTTTTGGTCCCTTGAAAAAGAGAAGCCTATGCATTACAGAGCTATGATTCCTAAACCCTTTCTCCGATTTGGATGTGAAAACTCTCATATTGCAGCTGGGAGTGTGCACTTTCAGCCCATATTATATATATAGTTGTATTTCTGAACATGTTTTTGTAAACAGCTAAAATAACAAAACTTGTGTCACTGTCCAAATATTTCTGGCCCTGACTGTAGATTACTGGGTGCAGCCGTTCTGACACAATCAGAATTTTTAGATGTAGCAGAGCTGAAAGTGCTGTCCCGTCCACACTTGGCTCTCTATAGAGATTGTACATTGACAGTGAGGTATCAATCATTGGAGGGGGGCGTGCCAGAGTGCCTTGTAGTCTGATAAGGGTCCTGCTGCTTAAACAAACATAGCAAATAAACAGTTGATTGTACCTTGACAAGACAGGAATCCCTGATTTCTCTGTTAACCCTTGCAGCATGCTGTCTTCAGATTACATAGCCAAAACCTGCTGACAGATTCCCTTTAAAACTGACATACATGCCTTGCTTCAGACTTACATGTGTTAGACATTTGAAGCGCATTTATTCATATTAGCGTAAGAGGGATGTGACTTTAAGAAAAGTGCAGGGCTTAAATGTGCCAAAATGTTGGTGTATAAATATTGGAATAAAGTAATCCAGCACAAACTTGTGTGATGGTGATAGATCTGCTGGATTTTCGGCATGATTAGTATATCATAATCTAGTATACCATAATATTATCTAGATGATCTAATATACCATACTATTATCTGCCCCATTGTGCCTACATATGATAATTAAAGGTATAGGGGTACTTTGTAAACATTTGTGGGTACTGTAGTATGGCGCCATACAACTCTGAAGTTGTATGACGCCTTAATACTGCCATCTAATTATCCTTTTAAGTTTCTGATTGATCTCATTCATTTTACATGAGGCATGTTTGGCCAGGTCACCATTGAACCTGAAAACCTGGTGATGAGGAGGGGATGTAGGTGTTCCTGTGGGAACCACTTTAGGGTGCGCTCACAGTACTGTATACATCCCCCCCCCCCACTTACCCATGTGCTGTGCGTAAATTTTGTGCCTTTTCTAAATTGTCATGTCATAAACACGTTTTTTTGGGACGACCAAATATTTGATCGTTGCCTAATTATGTATTTCTTTATCTTACAGGCGAAAAACCTTTCAGCTGTAACTGGGAAGGATGTGATAAAAAATTTGCCAGATCAGATGAACTTTCCCGACACCGTCGTACACATACAGGGGAAAAGAAGTTTGCCTGCCCCGTGTGCGATCGCCGGTTCATGCGCAGCGATCACCTGACCAAGCACGCCCGGCGGCACATGACCGCCAAGAAGGTGCCCACGTGGCAGGCAGAGGTCGGAAAGCTAAACAGAATAACGACGTTGGATCAATCCAGATGTGCTGCGCCCCCGCTAGGCATGCTGGTCTCCATGTCTGCGCCAGTGTAAAAAGGACAGATCGGCAGACAAATTCCAGACTGGACACAAAAAAAAAAAATATCCACTTGGTTGACTTTACCTTGTCAGATCCCCATTTACAATTTTTCCTTTTGAAGTATATTCACTTTCCACGTGACTCGAATCTTCGTTACCAGCCTTTTACATAGGAAAATAAATCCTGATATTGTGGCAATAAGCATGTTATGCATTTGTGTATGATTCTGAGCAGACAGACCACAATTTACAAAAAAAAATTAGATTTTTTTTAATTTTTTTTTTTATAATTTTTTATTTTCCATATAGGATGTAGACATTTTGTGGTGAGCATTTTCAATACTTACAGGGATAAGATATGTTTAATACAATCAATCCCAGCTTGGTATATCATAATGTGATTTTATATTTTTTTTTTCTTTATAATGTCTGGACAATCAAAAAAAAAACTTTTTTTTTTTTTTTTTATTTTAATTTATTTTTATCAGTCTGTTGTTTACAATTGCACTGTAGTTGGCATTCGGCATTGCCCCTTCCATTTAGTGGTATGATACTTGGTAAGATGGCTTCTCTCCCATCGGTAGGTGAGCAGCAGAGACGGCCGTGCACCCGCAGATCTCTGCCAGGACAGATTCGCCATTGGCACACTTTTTACATATATCTCCTATTTAACAGGGCGCATGCACGATGCTTGTTAATAGTGCTCTTGTCCTGGTGGGCAGGGGCAGGCGCAGCATTATCAGCTCCCTGTGCAGAAGTGAGTGGCATTTGGAAACCCCCTTTAAGACGGAATTGGCCATTTATTTTCTCCACATTTAAAAAAAAAAAACCCTCATCTGTTGTGTAACGATCAATTCTGGTATCGCCCAGAATCAGCAGTGCCACGTGAATAATCATGTGTTTACCCCTACTTTCTCCGCTCTGTCCTCTTCTGCGTATGCGCAGCTATAGGAGGTTCTCAGGCATGCGCAGAAAAGGGAAGGTGCCACATCATTATTCACCTGATCAGGATTATTCACGTGACCACCACCATCTTTAGTTCTTTGGACACTAGAGCAGTCACCTTACAGTTTTTACATGGGTAGTAGAGGGTCTTGAAACGCAGCTCCAGGGGAAAATAATAGGGTATTAATCAGTGCTTATGTCTTTACACAACAGTTTAGGTCTTTTTTGAAACTTTACCAGACCCATGACCCATGACAGTTCCTCTTGTCGCGTTCTCTGGCAGATCCGAGTGTTCATCTACTTTAGTGTCCACCTATATCGTTCTATAATTGCTGTTAGGATGCGGGTATCATTTTACACCATTTTTTTTTCTATAACAATGCCTGAAAAATAAAAACCCAACAAAATATGGACAGGAAGCGATATCATAGGGACACGAGAGTGGAGGAATTTTAGACTTTGGGCCTACAAATATTGATATATAATGACACTTCTGTTATTATATGGGGCAGGGATCAAGAGTAGTGGCTCGTGTGGTCTGGAAGACCTGGATCAGTTCCAAAATGTGGACAATCCCTT